>NC_054707.1:29114574-29247074 GCF_016097555.1 Gigantopelta aegis
TTAATATGCACTTTCCTATGGTACTCGAATTCTACAGGTCCAATAGCACTCCTGCGAATGTTGAACAAACGTTAAATATGATTTTTATCATTTCACAATCACCCAGTGATGTGAAATACAGTGACATGGAATGATGTCAATTTCAGAAACCACGACTGTCGGAAGCTTGCAGCTGCTATAGCGACAGGTCACGTCAGTAATGTGCAATAACAGTATCCAAGGCATTGTTATGACCCAGACAATAAGGATTACGTGGGGGGAAAAAACGACGTTTATGTAACCGTTTATTGTAGACCATATAGGTAATAAAATAAATAAATAAATAAATATATTTCTCCCATACCTAGTCATGCAAGACAGACCCAATCCATGAATTTAACACGAGGAGTATTCCTGCCGTAGTAATATATGGCGTCATATCAATGCGTTTTGGTTAGTTTTAGATCGATATTTTGTTATTAAAACCTTCATTATAAAAGCTATATTGTTAAATTGTAGTGTTAAATAATATTTAACACATGAAACAGTCGCAACAAATATGATAGTGTAGTTTATTTATAATAAAACTGTCAAATAAAGAAGTTACTTTATCAAACATCTTTGTTTGTTCGTTTAACATAATGGTTTATTTATCGAATGGATGGGCGAAAAAAGACTCCATCATATGCGGTCATGTGGGATAGAAAAAGTACATCCTCAGTGGTGGAAATTTCGACCCTGGGACTCGGCAAGCCTCGTCCGGGGTCAACATTTCCACCACCTCTGGTGTACTTTTTCTATCCCACATGACCATATATGATGGAGTCTATTAATATATACCATGTATACAGTTAGGTTAACGATGGTCGCCCACTGATTAACATATCACGATGTCAAGATAAATATTTAGCCTAAGTAATTTGGCACGGCTGACGTGAGCCAGGTGATTACAAACTGTTCCCCGAGTACCATCTGGCCTGCCAGTAGTATCAGGGCCTGTTGGGCCACATGACCTACTTTCCGTGACCTTGACCTTGATGACGTCACGGCCTTGTCACGTGACCTCGTCCTACTTACCCTGACCTACTTAGACTGACCCTGACCTACTTAGACCGGCCCCTGACCTACTTAGCCCGCCCCCGATCCGTCGTACTTAGCAACGCCCGTGCTATCCTGTCTGTGGGAAGTGTAGTATCCCTCGCTATTAATGGGAAACTGTAGCGGTTTTCCTCTCTAAAACTGTCCAAAAGTATGTTTGACATCCAATAGCTGATGATTCATAAATCGAGGTGCTCTAGTGGTGTCGTTAACCTACCACTTCTAAGGACTCGGCCCGACGCGAGGTAGTGTATTTATTTTTAGCGCGCTGAATAATGAATGGTTATAATTGCTTACATCCGGGAAGCGGTGGTATCCTATTTTATTGTCGGTGACAATACTGAACTAGAAGATACATTCTTAAAGACGTGAAATAAGAAATGATTTAAATAGGTGTAAAATAGAATTCTCGTTCTACGCTATCTGATAGCGCATTCACAAGATTATTAAACTATTTTAACATACCCAAAGAACGCGCTTCGCCGCTCGCACATATAATGGTTTAAATGACACGTTTTGTTAACATGCGTTTAGTAGTCAGCTGCGAACGACTTCGCGTTCAGCGCTGAGGGTACGTCGTTCGTATCTTATGTAGGGAAATTATATTTTTTCTATTATTTTTAAAACAAAATAATAATTTATAGTTTGTTTTTATTTTACTTATTTACTTACTTATTTATTTGTTTATTTATTTATTATGTTACTAATTTTTTCAAGCAGCCTCTAATAACCAGTGGGGACGGGCCGTAGCTCAGTGTTCCCTTGATGTGGGTCGGTCTGGTATATATCCAGCCAGTGCTCCACAACTGGACAACGGTATGTACTATCTTGTCTGTGGGATGGTGTAGGATCCCCTGCTGCTAATCGGAAGAGTAGCCCATGAAGTGGCGACAGCGGGTTTCCTCAATCAATATCTGTGTGGTCCATATGTCCGTATAACCATAAAATAAAATATGTTGAGTAAATAAAACATTTCCTTCCTCGTAAAATAAAGATTAATTGAATACAAATTTTTTATTTTGTTTTAGCCATAGGAAAAGAAAGACATATTTGTCTCGAAGAAAGGAATGTTTGTTAAGAAGAAAGACATATGTGTTAAGGAGAAGAAAGGAATACAGTGGTCGATCTAGGATCGATCCCCATCGGTGGCCCATTAAGCTATAGCCAACTAGTGTATTATGTCTGGTATATCAAAGATCGTGGTATGTTCTGTCTTGTACACACAGCTCTTGCTACTATAAAGTAGCGGTAGAAATATCCAATCACAAATCTAGTCATAGAGTAAAAAACACAAAAAACAAACGCAATGTTTTGGTTTTTCATTTATTTCTAAATTACAAATCACTGACACATATATAAAATGGACACACACTGGGTTACATCGAGAGGCCTTAAGGGCGACATGTGAATAATATGAGTGTTCATTTCTCTTCATCGTAGAACAGCAGCAGCAACAGCAGCAGCAGCAGCAACAGCAACAGCAGCAGCAGCCCCTAAGATTGTTACATCCGTTCACCATGATCGTGTCGGGACCCACTTCGTGTGGAAAGACATTTTTGTTGTACAAACTGCTAAGGGATGGTAAAATCCAGCCGCCTCCCCAGCGCATCATCTGGCTCTACAAACGATGGCAACCCCTCTATGATACGATCAAAATGGTTGCTCGAGTGAAATTTATTCAAGGCATACCCGAGAATTTGGAAAAGAATCGTTATTTGGATTCGAGAGTCAGAAATCTCATCGTGTTGGACGACCTGATGTCTACAGCTGGAAAAGACCCTCGCATCACCGACCTGTTCACGGAAGGAAGTCACCACAGAAACCTCTCTGTGATTGCCATCAACCAGAACCTGTATCACAGCAAGGACCCGACACAGAGAAGAAACTGTCATTACCTGGCACTGTTCAACAACCCCATCGACAAGCAGCAAGTCCTAACCTTGGCACAGCAGATGTATCCTGGAAATACTCGTCATTTCATGCAGCGGTTTGAGGAAGCTACCCACAGGCCCTACGGATATCTCTTGGTGGACTTGAAACCGACCACGCCCGAACATTGGCGCCTTCGACCTAATGGTTTAGAGACGGGGCCGTCCGAATGGTATAAAAGCACGAACGTAACGGCGAATGTCTCAGAAGAGTTGCAGCCACCGACGAAGAAAGAGCTCTACATGCAAATCATGCAAAGAAACGCTTTCAAAAGAAAACTACCAGGCATACCCGCCTACGAAAGTGACGACGAAGAAGATGATGAGGTAGAACCCTATCTGAAAAAAGTCAAGAGGATGCAGTCTTGCGATACGTGTGGTCTAGTCTTTAAAGACGGAAGCGACTTGCAGCGACATCTGCGATTTAAAACGTGCGAGGAGGGAACTGAAAAAGAAGAAGAGCCGTCGCCCGACCTGGAAAACGAACGCATTCGTCTCATGGTGGAACGTGAATTCGACATCAATCATGACTATATCGAAAGCAAGAGAAAACGCTACGAAGAAAAAAACATGTCCCAAGATGCCATTGAAAGAAACATGAAGACATTGCAATGGAAGTTATTTAAAGACACGTACTCTCGCTTTCTGACCTATATGCATTACTTTGACAAAGGTCCCAACACCAGAGATTTTTTACAGTTTGTGAATCCAGACAAAGATGTGAGACCACAGATTCGTTCTAAATTAAATCAGTATCGTTCATGGATCGGCGAATATTTGGATGAACAAACGACGACGATACCGACGATGAGGAGGACGACGATGAAGAGAAATGAACACTCATATTATTCACATGTCGCCCTTAAGGCCTCTCGATGTAACCCAGTGTGTGTCCATTTTATATATGTGTCAGTGATTTGTAATTTAGAAATAAATGAAAAACCAAAACATTGCGTTTGTTTTTTGTGTTTTTTACTCTATGACTAGATTTGTGATTGGATATTTCTACCGCTACTTTATAGTAGCAAGAGCTGTGTGTACAAGACAGAACATACCACGATCTTTGATATACCAGACATAATACACTAGTTGGCTATAGCTTAATGGGCCACCGACGGGGATCGATCCTAGATCGACCACTGTATTCCTTTCTTCTCCTTAACACATATGCCTTTCTTCTTAACAAACATTCCTTTCTTCGAGACAAATATGTCTTTCTTTTCCTATGGCTAAAACAAAATAAAAAATTTGTATTCAATTAATCTTTATTTAACGAGGAAGGAAATGTTTTATTTACTCAACATATTTTATTTTATGGTTATACGGACATATGGACCACACAGATATTAATTGAGGAAACCCGCTGTCGCCACTTCATGGGCTACTCTTCTGATTAGCAGCAAGGGATCCTACACCATCCCACAGACAAGATAGTACATACCGTTGTCCAGTTGTGGAGCATTGGCTGGATATATACCAGACCGACCCACTTCAAGGGAACACTGAGCTACGTCCCGTCCCCACGGGGTTATTAGAGGCTGCTTGAAAAAAATTGTAACATAATAAATAAATAAACAAATAAATAAGTATGTTCTTTATTCAGCAAGCTACATAGTCGTCATATCCCCTTGCTACCGATGTATTAAAGAATTTACACGATAATAATTAAAGTTTATTATTTAAAACATAAAATATATGGATTATTTCGGTGTTCAAAAGCTTATTTAATAATGCGAGGGCTTTCCTTATGAAAACCAGTCAAATCTAAGAGACTGGGGTTTCCGACTGATAACGAAACTGAAATACGGTACAGATAGGGTTATCATAATACGTATTATTTACCCCCATTTCATTCAGTGCTCCACGGCTGATATCAAAGACCGTGGTATGTGCTGTCTTGATTGCAGAACATGAGTAAATATGAGTAGCGGGTTTTTTCTATAACATTCGACCAAGTGTCACTTGCTAGCATTTGATTAAATAATATACTGAGGTCTTATTAAACACATATGCCTCCCACACCCATTATCGATAATTGTTAACACGCACGCGCGCGCACAGAAACAGCACGCACACAATCTCTCTCTCTCTCTCTCTCTCTCTCTCTCTCTCTCTCTCTCTCTCTCTCTCTCTCACACACACACACACACACACACACACACACACACGACAGAGTGGGGTGGGGGCGAAGGACAGTAATTCTTCGTGTTATTTTTCTCAGACGTTGGTTCATGCACGAATGTATTCCAAATGTACAACATACAAACAAGGAACTTATTAATATATAGTGAACAGTTTACAACTACATATATTCACTGACTTTGTGGCGTGCATTGAAAGAACAATAAAGAAAAGATATAGCCTTGGCATATAGATCCTCAAAACATAAACACAGATTGAATAGCAAAATGCTGTCGAACAAATGCATTATGTGTTGTGTGGGAATACAACTTGGTGGTCACTCAAGTCAAGTTCACCCGTTTCGCTGACATATTGAGTATAGGTCATCGGGTTTAACGCTTGGCAGATTCTCGGTTCGAAACTCATTACCGCCTCCAAACTAGGTCATCAGTGTCAGCACATCAACTTCTCTCTAACTAACCGCTAATCATCAACCCCTGGGTAACTGAATAAATCCACGAAATCAATAAAAAGAATAATGAGCTAAATTTTCATTTATAGTTATTAAAAGAACAATTACGAAAGATTATAGATCATATGTCGTTTGGTTGTTGTTGTTTCTCATTTGCATGCATACAGCTTCTTTAACATATTCATTCATTCATTCATTCATTCATTCATTCATTCATTCATTCATTCATTCATTCATTCATTCATTCATTCATTCATTCATTCAATGAATGAATGAATGAATGAATGAATTTAATTAATTTTCAATCATTCAGAAATGAAACAGTTCTGATTTAAAAGTATTGCACATGCTATTATTGAAACCTTTTTGACATTTTGGCATGTGGACGATGCCGGAAATACTCAAACACCTGTTTTTGTGTGTACTTCATCACTTCCGATTAAGTTTAAATGCGTTGCAAGTGACCGCGGTGCTTTACAAAGACGAGCATATTGGTATCAATGGGATTTCTCGCTCATAGTATGTTTTTCTTAATTAGACGCGATTTACCATAAAACGAAGGCATTCACGTAGATGTTTAATTTTTCACTTACTTGCTCACTAATGAATCTATCGAATAGACAAATTAATATACGGTACATGTAGCATGATATAGTTCCTACATCTTGACTTGTTTTAGCGGAAGTGTGGGAGGGCATTGTGACCTAGTATCTCGCCAGTAGCAAAATAAACATCTGTTAGATATGAAATTTATAACACGGTGTGACAAACAACACAAGCTACCGTGATGTTAATAAAAATAAAAAAACCCAAAACCCACCATGTTTGGAATTGCCTTCCCCGTATTACTAGTGTATCGTTTGCTGTGTACAGTTAAAAATGTGTTTATATACTCATTTATTATACCATATAGGTATAATTAAAGGGACACGCCCTAGTTACGGCTAGTTGTTAACCATCACGGCGTTGTTTTTCGCTATTAAACCCATTGTTTTACAAATAAAATTGCACTTTATTTACATTTTATTATTTAGAATACACATTTCCATTCACCTGAAGTGCTTTTTGGTAATCCTGGTAATCCTGATGTTTGTAAAACCACGAAATGCATTTTTTTTATTTCTTAAAATGCCGCGCGCACTCGAGAAAAAACCGTTAAGCAAGCGAGGTCCAATCTATTTTTAGAGGGAATCTTCATGTGTAAACGTCACAGACGTTGGTATACCACGTGACCGTTATCATTTTGGTTCGGTTTGTTTTCTCGTGCACGGTTCGCGCAATCAACATTCGATTTGTTGTCGTTTGCTTGTTGTTCATTTGTGAGATTTTCTTCACAGTTCGTGAACATTTTCAGTAACAATAAAGTTCAGACAAGTAAGTGTCTCAATACAAAACGTTACAAACCCTTAAAACCAATAATTTTGCTAAGTCTTACGATATTTGGAGATGGGATACAACCAGGACAGAACAGTTGAACATGTCCAGGAGAGGTGAAAGGAACGCACCCCAAGTCTGTGAAATTTGTCGTGACGTAGGCATTGTTGTGCTTCGAGCGACATCTACCGGTGACATCAGAATACTAACTTTCGAAATTATTTCAAGTAATTGGGACATGGGGATTCCCATGGTATTTATCGATATAAAACCTGCTTTTTCACTCCATTTGATAAAAACGTGATCCAAGTGTGTTACAGGTTTGTAGATTAACCAAATTATAATTTATTTTCGCTGGATGGAAGTAGGGTGTGCGGCTTTAATAGGCTATTAATTAGTAGTGTACGTAAATACTGCTTTAAATAATTGTATGTGACACCGGGACAAATTAAACTTCATTTACTGATTACTACTAGTAGAACATTCCAAGCACAGTGAAGCACTTTACTATCAGTTAGGGTTTCAGTGACATTAATTAATTCATTCATTCATTCACTCGTTCATTTCAACTTATTTTTCGTGTTTATATCCAATTAAGGTTCAAGCACGCTGTCCTCGGCACACACCTCGGCTATCTGGGTTGTCTGTCCAGGACAGTGGTTAGTTGTTAAATGTTAGGTGTTGTGAGAGAGAGGAGGGTGTAGTGGTCTTACACCATAAAGTCGTTAAAACTCTCTCTGAGTGGGAGAAGGTACCGGGCTACGAACTCGGTACCCAGTGACAACAGGAAATACTACAGCTAGTACTTGAGAACAGTATAACCTTTGTTTGTAACACTGTAGGAAGTGGCGTGGGTAGCACAGCACTATTAAAAATGTTTTTTAGAGTAGTAATCTTGTTGTCTCGCTGGACGAGACCATATTATTGTACACCACCATTTACGGACCCCCCCCCCCCCCCCCCCCCCCCACGCCCATTTGAAGTGGCCTTTTAAATTATTTTTATCTACAGTATACAACATTAAATTGCCATGAACGCGTCTATCTGAGCATCTTTACTTCAAACTTCCGGAGAGTATGCCCCGACCCATCCAAATCTCACTCTCTTTGGAACATCGGCTCATTTACCGTTGACAATATTAGATTTAAAAAAACGAATTTACAAAATCCTGGATCCGCCCCGACCCTCCCCTAGTTAGTCTATGCTAATTACAGCACTGATACACCGCTTTCATTGGTTTACAGACAACTACTGGAACCGATTTATATTTAAAAACCTACTTTTCAAAAAAAAAATTAAACAGTAAATAATAAAGACCAGCTGGGTACCGTTACATGTATATGACAAAAGCGAGTATACATTTATACTCTTCAAAAAACAGTAGGGGAACCTAAAATATTTCACCACAGACATCTTAGTAAAGAACGTTCAGGTCTGTTTATCAACACACCGAAACACATTCCAGTTTGCACTTGCATCACGCAGTTGCCCCGTGCACGTGCGTGGGGTGTCATTCTCGATTTTGACATTTTCCAGGAAGGTCCATTAATCACTGTGGAACATTATTTCTGTGAATCATTTTCATTCTGTTGATCGTACAGTTGTTATTGTTTTGTTTTTAGTCATTTTTATTGTTTGAATTTGCGATTTACTGATAAAAACGTCAACTTTCAAATTTCACTTCTGACCCCAATCGTCCTTTAAGATCTTTGGTGGTCATAAAACCTACTGTAATACTGAACTACCAGTTGTAATGTTTGCTCAATTAATTCAATATAATATAACCATTCCCCACAGCTAATATACCTCACAATTTTGGCAATTGTAAATACTTTTTTGAAGAGTATATAAGAAGTGCGTTGTAACCATGACACATTAATATGCTGTTGCACGGTATATGCTTAAAAGTGTTTGTATCAGGGACCATGGCTTAGAATATGATTCCATCTACCCTCGATTGCTACACTAACGTTAGATACCAAGCTCCCCTTCCTCGCAAAAAACCCAAAACAAAAACAAAACAAAAACAAAAAACCAGGAGAAAATATAATATATTGATAACCAACAATGTACAGCAAAACCAACAGCAAAATCGTATATGCGTTGTTATCTTAGTATAAAGTATTTCTCGTTCCAGCCAGTGCTCCACAACTGATGTAACAAAAGCCGTGGGATATACTATCCTGTCTGTGGGATGGTGCATATCAAATATCCGTTACTGCTAATCGAAAATGAGTAGCCCATGAAGTGGCGACAGCGGGTTTCCTCTCTCAATATATGTGTGGTCCTTAACCATATATCCGATGCCATTAAACCGTAAATAAAATGTGTTGAGTGCGTCGTTAAATAGAACATTTCCTTTCCTTTCAGAAATTCTTAAGCTAAAGTGGCGGGGTAGGATAATGTTGGAAGACTGGGGTGGTGATGGATTCAGTTTCTAAACTAAAGGTGTGAAAGCTAGGGCCTGGGGTGTCACGATACATCGATGCATTACGATACTACTGCTGACGATACGATACACGATACCCTTGCTTGTGTGTCGTGTTTTGACCATGTATCGATTCCCATTTTAATTTCGTATCGATTTACCAACATCAGTATGTATTGAAATGTACTTATTGAAAAGTTATTTCCTTCAAGGAAAAAAAAAACCCGGCCTCGGTGGCGCAGTGGTTAAGCCATCGGACTACAGGCTGGTAGGTACTAGGTTCGGATCCCAGTTGAGGCATGGGATTTTTAATCCAAATACAGACTCCAAACCCTGAGTGAGTACTCCGCAAGGCTCAAACCACTTGCACCGACCAGTGATCCATAACTGGTTCAACAAAAACCATCGTTTGTGCTATCCTGCCTGTGGAAAGCGCAAATAGAAGATCCCTTGCTGCCTATCGTAAAAGAGTAGCCTATGTGGCGACAGCGTGTTTCCTCAAACTTTACTCTGTTTTTTTCCAAGGAAAAAAAGTGAAGATGAACGAATATGTGCCTGTTTATGTCATTATTTTTATGAGGTGGTGTTTCCACATTAAAACTGTGTTTCACTTTCATCACGTTTATTTATTAATTAAATTATTTCACCGAATCTTCAAGTTCTTGTTTTACTGTATCTACTGAAACGTATCGTGAGGTAGGTCTATCGTGACACTCCTAGTGCAAGCCTTCCAACCGTTTACTGACCTCTCCACTCCTACAGCCGCGGTTAAAAACAAGTTCCACATTAATCCGTCACAGCAGAACAATAGAAGCGAGCAGGTGTCGATTCTGGTTAGTGTAGTGTGTGGTTGTGTAAATAAACACGACATTCATAGAACCAGGAACTTTTCAGAGTACTTAAAATCGTTCGGCAGAAGGTGTTCGGTATTGGTAACAGATGCACGTTGCTTTGAGCGCCTCTAAAACGCGGAGCACGACGTAATTCCAGTAAATTCCTAACCGGCGCCCAGCTGATAACGGACACCGGCTGATTATACGTGATTAACAGCTACAGTTTGCCTACAGTTATACTTACCACTGGTCTTTCCCGCCTGGTTCGAGCGCCAAAATATCCACTGAATACCCGAAATATGACCCTTTCGGTCCCGTGTAGACCATCGGTCGTGTAACGTCCAGATTGAAGGCACTTCCACAGTGCAGGATTCCAAGAACAAATATGAACATAAGCCTCATATCCGTACGATGAAATCAAACTTACAGATGAAATAAATATAAGTATTAAGTCATGGACATAATTATTGCACTCAAATTACATTTGAGCATCTTTGAATAAACGTCTACAAAAATATAAATAAATAAAATAAATAAAATAAATAAAATAAATAAATAAATATCCAAATAATCCACTTATACAATTATTATTAATCCACTAATCATTGCCAATTTTGTTTATTTGTTGGTATCTCATTGCACAGCACTTGTGCGACACGTCTGTTTTTGCAATATCCAATTCAAAGAAATAATAAACAAGTGTAATCCCTTCAAGACACTAACCAATCCACTGGTCACTGGAAATTGTTGAGAAAAAACGAGAGAGAGAAAAGCCACAAAAAACCGGCATATGTTACATACTAGCCTAGTGGTAAATCTTTCTCAAAGTTTGAAGGATAAACAGATAGACTGACGACGTAGCTGCGGCAAACCACGACACTGACGAATACACTAACTTTACGTCAACGGTCCAGGCATCTACACCACAGCGGAGTCAAAGCTGTAAAGCCGCCGGGTCTTTCCCCGGCTGTTAACAGCGGTCGTAGTGCGTCTAGAACAGAGGCAAACGTCGAGGGAACAGTAGGAAATAATTGCTCTTCGTTTACGCACCAGTTTCCGAGGTTAGAAGTATCACAGCCGTTTAGTCATCACTGATCCATACAACTGTCGTACATATTTGTGATAATGTTATCAACATCTCCAAACTACACTGTTAACAATGTTTATAACGGAACTACATACGTACAAATAAAGACGGTAGTGAATATTTTGTTGAGATTTAAAGAAATGCGACCGCGCTCTCGGCCACGACGTGTACGTTGCTTATCGAAAACAAGCCACTTCCACTGTGCCTGGAAGCTGTTGTCGTTGAAGACCACGTATTTGTGTTCACGTGTTGAGAGTTAAACTGTGGAATGTCTGGCAATGTAGGGGCCTATTATCAATTTATACATGTACACGGTATTTGCGGTCATGACACTGGTTAAATTCAGTTGCAATTCCCAGTTATGTTTTACAGTTTATTTCTCAACTGCGTGACAGTTTCCATGGGTTTTTTTTTAAATGTGGTAGTTCTGTATAATCAAATATTACATGACCGTTCATTTCTTTCCAAATTCTATGTGAAGTTTCAATGAGATTTTCTGTATAATTTTTCCTAAATGATGGTTTTCAGTTGTAATTCTTCCTATTTTAAATAGCTGAACAATTATCATGCTGTTAGTCTAGTTAGTAACCTATGTAAATTATATACAATCATTTTAAACGAAACACTACTTTGGAGGTCTTCAGATAGTGATATATACATACATACATACATACATACGATTTCGATTTAAAATTTATTGAAATCTGTATGGTGTCCCATCTCAGTGTCATCTACGTCACGACATGTAGCCTTTCTTGAACTTTTTTTTGTATTTTGTATCCCATATAATTTAACCTAATAATGTGAATCCCAGTATATTATCTGCATTACTTTGTAAAACTAATATTCACATTTTGTTTGACATCTTAGACATAACTGAAGTGTTCAGGCTCTCGAACTGTGACGGTCTGTCAAATGTCAGACATTCACAATAACCAGATGTAGATAATCGCTCTATTAAGATACTTTTAAATTTTATTAATGCCTAAACTTGTGTGAAGTTAGACGCATTCCCTTTGGACACCACTATCTTTAAATTACTGTATGTAGGTACATATATTTCAGGTTTCCCTACTTTTTTTGAAGAGTATATATTTGCTTATTTATTTTAAGAAGGCTTTTGACTTTGTTTATCTCCAAAAATTATTATGTAAACTTATTAAAAGGGATAACTAGACAAAGCATTTCGACTGGTATATGTATATTCAACGATATTTACTGTGTATTGAAGAAACGAATGTACCGGTATAATAAGTGCCGAAAAAAATAATTCCAAAACAAAGTCCTAATCCAGCATACGCTAGTTTGATCTGCATTTTTTTACGCATTTTTCATTTGCTAAAATGTCTCATCTACAACAGTTGTTTGACGGTGTATATGAATATTCTACCCAATATGTCATGAACGTTAACAGAGAAAAATCAGAAGTAATGTTTCTTTAAAAATGCTGCCAAAGTAAAAATGTGGAAAAATTAGTTTATAATTCTAACATTTTTACAAACAGTTGATACATTTTCCTAATTTAGGTTTCATTTTGTACTTTAATAATAAATTTACAGTCGCTGAAAATCATTTAGTAGATCAAGTAAAAAAACATTTATATATTTATATATTTATTCGACTGCTATATTACTAATATTATATGTTATGCTTCTGAAGTTTGGGGTTTCATAAAAGGAAAGCAACAGAAAGAGTCTGCCAACTAAGTTAAAAATCATTAAATAGCTACTTAATTTCACTTTCGATGAACCGATCCAAATCATGTGCCAAATTCCTTCACGGAAACTGCGCACAAGTTTATTTAGAATTCAATAGCACCACAGACGCCCACTCACCCCAACCCCTTTCCTGTCCTGGACGGAGGAGCCGGCGCACGTCGACACCTGCGCCCACGACAGGCGTGCGCTACAACAGCTTGCTCTTAATGTGCACGTTAAGTCCTATGACCTGACCTGACCTTAAGAGTCCACCTCGATTTTTAAAAAACGATTACTAAGGTGTTAAAACATATCCTCAGTACTAATAACTCGATGATAATTATATGCTCAACTTAATGGAGTTCCATTACGAGTTAAAATAATATCAAATATATTTTTATTTTAAATATTTTATTGGCAATGTATAACATTTTGCAACTTATTATTTGAGTAAATATTTTTATGCACAATTTAGTAAAACGTATTTCTAAACATCGTCTGTCAGGCCATAGTCTAGCCATTTAAACTGGCATATATCAAAACGTTGATAAATAGAAAATGTTTTTTTAATGTTTTATTGAAAATGAATTTCATTTCGATAGATTTTTAGTAGCTTTCAATTTTGCTTATTATACATAATAATAAAGTTTCTCAATTTGGGTAAATTTCTACATCTTGCTACAAATTTGAGAAATAGCTGTATTTAATAGTTCATTGTATGCATTTAATAATGCTACTATAAAATATCTTGTTATATACTTCACCACTACTTACCTATATGCACACATTATATTTGTACTGCCACTCAAAGTCAATAAAGAAAGTGGAAAATTGAAAATAGCACTTATGTTGCTGGATTCTGATATTCGGCACTATTTCTGTTGAGGTTTTTCCTTTTCAGTTTCAAGGTCAATATTTTATTTCATTATATATAAACGCACATATGTATATATTGTTATTGAATTTTGAATATCCCGTAGGATTAAGTCAAAAAGGTAAAGGTTGCTCAAATTTTCTTAAAGTAATTTCGGCACGTTTTGGAACAGTTCATCGAAAGAGAAATGGGAGCTAAATGCTTAATGTTTTATGTTACTTTGCTGCCGAATAGTAGCTCATATTGGAACCTAGCCTATTGGTAGCCGTCGTTGTTGATCTCCCGTGGTTGCTCCCTAACTTTAACCATTAAAAGGGCTTGATCCGTTGGGTGATCATGCTTTTAATTTTTTTCCTGGTTCTGTCCTTAAAAGGACATAGCCGGTTGGCAGAGGCAACTCGTGGGAGACCCCCTTATAAGGGTTTGAAGTCCATCCGTACGTTGATATATATATATATATATATATATATATATATACTCTTCAAAAAAAGAAACGCATAACTGGTATATGTTAGGATTGAATTGCAAATTTATAGCATCATATCTTTGCTCAATACCAGAGCAGTAAAATTGAAACTTGTTAAACATGATCAGATCATCACTTGGAATGAAATCGTCTATCAAATCAACAGGATTAGGCCACCGTATCAAGGTCATGGACACTAATATCGAGTATGAGCCCTATGAGCAGCAATGACGGCTTGGCACCTCCTACGCATGGAATCAAATAATGCTTGAATCACAGGCTGGGGAATTGTAGCTCATGTTTGTTGCAAAGCCTGGAGCAGCTGGGGTAGCGTTTGTGGCGCAGGGTTACGTTGCCGTAAACGTCGATCTAGTTCATTCCACAGGTGCTCGATGGGGTTAAGATCAGGTGATCTTGAAGGCCATGGCATCACTCCGACATTGTGTTGATTCAGGAAGTCTGTTGTTATACGTGCGCTATGTGGTCGTGCATTGTTGTACTGGAAGAGTACATTTTCTGCGTTGATGAAAGGTATGGCGTGACGCTGGAGAATTTCGTTGCAGTAACGTTGGGCTGTTAGATGACCTGGGACATGTACACGGTCTGTTCTGCCAGTGTAAGTGATGACCGCCCATACCATAACATTCCCCCCTCTATATCTGTCCACCTGCCGCACACAATTATTGGCATAACGCTCGTTACGTCGTCGGTAAACTCTAGCTCTGCCGTCGGCGCGTTGAAGCAAAAAACGCGACTCGTCGCTGAAAGCCACTCTTCGCCACTGCTGTCGACGCCATATCAGACAACGTCTGCACCATGTAAGCCGTAGACGCCTATGTTGCGCGGTTAAAATTATCCGTCTAGCTGGTCTTCTAGCTCGGATATTGGCTTCACGTAAACGGTTTCTTACGGTCTGGTCCGAAATTCTTCGCATCCCAGGTATGGCAGAAGTTGATGATGAAGCAGTTAGGAATCTGTCACGTAAATGTCGTAGACGTATGTATCTGTCTTGCGCCGGTGTGGTAACTCTGGGACGACCGGATCTGGGACGGTCACGTGACACTCCAGTTTGCTGATAACGGTGCCTAGATATTGTACTCTGAGATGTGTTGAAAAGACGTGCAACTGTTGATTGCGATTCCCCGGCTTCCATCCGGCCAATTGCGTTGTTACGTTGTGGTTCTGTCAGCCTGGGCATAATTTCAACGTTACGTAGCGACACTATCGATAATGCGTGTGTGAATGTAACTCAATTTTCTGTCAAGGGTTAGTGCACGTGCTGTACGTGCATGATTTATACGTGATAAATGTGAGCTCTGGAACCATTATTATGGATATTGTGAAAAACATATTTGCACGTGCTGACGTCAAATCATGCGTTTTGTCAGCTTCAGAATTGCATATCATATCCACTAGCTATAGAAGAAGATAATACTAAAACATTCAATGTTGTGTTATTTCAAAATTAATGTTATGAAAAATATGCTCTATGCGTTTCTTTTTTTGAAGAGTATATATATATATATATATATATATATATATATGGTCAAATCCATCGTTACGGGTGTTACATTTTGAGGGGGGTAAATGTTTTAAAGTGAAGTTGCAGATAATATTATTTGTATCACTCTTCCCATTATTTGAGTTTTATACAGTTAACGTGTTTCTCTCCCAACTTTCACAAAATATTTAAGATTTAAAATTCTATGTACTAATTAAAAGACCTACTAACTTCCGTTACGGGTGTTACACTAAATGGACAAATCTTTTTTCAAGAAGTACGTTTTATCAAAATCCTGTGAAGTGTATGGGTAATTTTAATACAACTTTATCATATGGGTAGGTGGCCTTAGGTAATTACTGGAATAGAACCTGGTTTCATTGCTTGCTAGATATTAAGTCAATTATGCACAGTGATAACTGTTACGGGTGTTACGTTACGGGTGTTACATTTTTGTCCGCCATATTAAAAGCAACATGCCATCTAGTTCAGCTCTCATATTTCGAATATTGTATCCGTGTCAAGTTTAAACCTAACAAAAAAAGAAGAAGTTTTATTCAATTAAATAAAAATAATTTTTTTTTTAAATGTATAAACTTTATTGAAACATATTTATATAGATACATAAACAAAACAACGATGATAGGTTTATTAATATAATCACCAACAAAAATGACTTGTTTATACTGAGAGTAGAGGACATTATTTTATTCACCATGGAATTTATGAGCTTTCTGAAGTGTAGCCGGTTGACTTATCTGTGGCTGTATAAGAGTGAATGCTCTGTATCTTGGGAATGGCATTGACCGACTTCCACAAGTCTCGTACAGGGGATCTTTTGAAACATTGATCCATGTCATTTTGTGTTACTTCCTCAACTTCAATATTGATATTGCACATTTCTGCAGCCTTAACAAATGAACTTGCATCCTGTACAATCACTTTGCGGGTTCGAACACAGCATTCAACAGTACGCTTAACAATACCACCAATCCCATCAACGGGACCTTTACCATGGAAAGAAGCAAAAAAAGTCCATTCCACTGTGACGCCGAGTGTTGCCTTGATTGTCGTCAGAAATCTAAATATGAATTTGTTTTTGAACTGTGATGCTGCTCCAGCACTAAATATTTGGATGGCCGTTACATCAGGGTTTGCTTTCAAAACTTTGTGAATGAGAAGTGTAATATATGGAACAACAGTTTCTTTAAAATGTGTGAGATTATCGCTGGGAAAACACACACGATTTCATACCACCAACAGTCCACACAGCGGATGTGAATAATGAAACTTGTCTCTGATGCCAGTGACCAGACTGGATTTCGTCAGGTATACACAGGTATAATTCTCTGAGAAATCAACTTGAAGTACTGCATGTGATGGATCAGTTACATGTTTTACTTCCTCAAAGAATGACGCCTGTTCCCTCTTTACATGGGAATGAATGAGAAAGTTTGGTAACTTTGACTTCAACAATAACATAGCTTTACCTACAGTACCCTGCTGAAGTTGTTTCTCAAACTTTGCATCAACCTTGACCCACTGATACCACGAAGCTTCATGATCTCGGGTTATTCTGGTGACCTTCGATTCAAATGCCTCAATAAATAGTTTCCCATCACAACAAGTTTCACAGACATTATTCATGCATGTCTTTGATGTTGCATCACAAAAACATCGAGCAATGAAATCCTGTGAATATGGAAGAAACACATTTGAGGCGTTCTTGGACAGACAATCAAGAATCATAATGATAGTCTCGTGATATAAACAAAAGCACTTGGTTTTTGGCATGTCGGCTGCTGGAAGCACGTGAATAGGACGGAGTTCAAATAATTTTGTACGCCCAATAATGACTGCAGGGTTATTTTCTTTGAAACATGAATACGCTTCGCCGACTGACATTGTCAGGTGGCGTTTCTGAATTTTAATTTTTTTCTTGTTTGATTTATCAATGATGACATCCCTTTTACCCGGGGCTTGTCGTGAGATATCATCTCTCTCGAAAAATCTGCAGACAAGACTGATCGTTTCATCTGGCAATTTTGAACATGTGTGGCTGGATGTAGGTTTCGGAATCAAAGTTTCAATTGTAGCCAACTGGCCGACAACACTTTTACGCCTCCTTGGACTTTTTGGAAGAATGGCTTTAACTCGTGCAACTGCTGTTCCAAGTGCTTGTGCAGATTTGTATACTGGCACCTCATTCTGTTCGTTTACCAAATTATTCAGTCTGTCTTTCTGACGTTGCCTGCAGAGCGTCACACGTTGTCTAATTTGTTGTCGTCGCATTTCAATTTCTTTATCAGATGCATTTGTCTTTTTACAGTCTTCGCCTTTTATCTCTTATTCGTTCCTTGTTGAGATAATCAAGTTTCTTGTTGGGATTGCTACGAATTCTTGCTCGGTATGCAGCTATTCTTTCAGCTGATGTCTTTGGTGGCATGACTGAAAAAAGGCAAAGTAGAGTTTAATACTTGATATACAGTGAAACACCTCAATACCGGACATCCATGGGACCAAGTAAAATGTCCGGTTTTCAGAGGTGTCCGGTTTTCAGGGGTCCACCTGTCCAGCCAGCCATTCGAGCCCTTGAAATCTGCAACTGCAAGTTCCTTGGCAAATTCACTGGCCTTCTCTTGGATGATGGGACCAGAAATCGAGATGTTTTTAGCGCGAGCTTGACAGAACCACTGCCATACCAGTTCATTGAGCTTATCAAATTTACATGCGTTATTAAACCGCCGTTTATTCCCGCTAATATTCTTTTCAAACTCTGCCTTATAAACCTCTCGTTTTTTGATGATATCTCCAACTGTTGATTTGCCAATACTAAACTTTTCACTCAAAGATCTAAACGTTGGTTTAGGTACACTTTCGAAACTTTTAATTATTTTGAGTTTATCATCGAGCGAGAGTTCAACACGGCGACGTTTAGCTGGACGTTCCGTCATGTTGAAAATCGACATGAAAATGAAACACTACTAACGTCTATTCAACTACGCAAAGCCAACATATACTTTTGCTTACTATTATTATTATTATTATTATTATTATTATTATAATATAAAATAGGTACTTACTTTGAATGAATACATGTAGCTTGTCACTGGAAGAATGGTGCTTTCTGTATGGTAGTCCGTGTAATAGTGAATAGACTGCCTTGGTGCATCATATTATATATCATTATCAATTTCACCACAGGTGTTTCTTTGACACTGGTGACATCAAGCATGCAGCTGCACTAGTGACCAAACCTTACTTGAAAGTTTTAATGATTGACAAGTGTCACCTTCAGGACTTTACTTAAGTAAAAACTTAAAATGACATAATGTGTAACACCCGTAACGTTTTAAATATGTAACACCGGTAACGCTGGAAAATCAATTCAATTTGACAGATAATTCCTGAACTCATTTCATATTAATAGTAATCAAGAAAATAAAGAAGAAATAAAATATTGTGTTTCTACCATCAAAACTAAATAATATAACACGGGTGTTACATTGGTCGGGCTACATATTTATGGTCAAATTTAAAAAAACGTAAATTACTGACATTAATAAAATGTTCTCATGATAAAGTAGCAACAATAACCATTCTTTAATGGTATAAAATAAAAATGTCAGGCTTTATTAGAATCTCATGGATAAGGTATGAAGTTTGGCTCTTTTTCACGTGTTTAGAAATCAGTTTGTGGAATGGTTTTGAAGTGTTGTATACCAAACATGCAAATAAAACTCAGCAATATTTTATTATGTTTACATCCCCCAATGCCAGAAAAAGTTTGATTATATATGACGATTTTAAAAATAGTTACATGGATTTGACCATATATATATATATATATATATATATATATATATATATATATATATATATATATATATATATATATATATATATATATATACCTGTCGTGGACCACTAGCTGGAATGGTAAAAAAAAACAGGGGCTGGGGGGGGGGGGGGGTTCGGACAACCCCCCCCCCCCCCCCCCCCCCCCCCCCCCCCCCCCCCCCCCCCACACACACACACCGAAGCAAATGGTCCGCTTTCAGAACTAATACATACAGGCTTATGCATGTGGAGTTTCTGGTGGTGCAAAAACAATAGAAAAAGGGTCCACTTGGTTCATATTCGAACACACACACACCCAGGTCCAGATCACGCTACGCCCCTGAATTTTTTTTTATAAATTTCCAAATGGTCTGCAGATGAAGTTGGATCCGATGACCTTTTGCGCCACCGGCGGACACTTTACCATGTAGAGCTGGTACAGAGCCAATACAAGATTCCAGCAATAACAACGAGCGGTATCCAGTCGCAGTACTTGACATTTACTGCTGAATTAACAATAACAGCAACGTGACCACCGCATTCATAACAAACGGTTACTACAGAGGATTTGGAAAATAAATTTATGTATAAAATATACTTTATTTATGAGTACGAGTTCTATGAACTATGAAAAATGGACTCCACTAAGCTAGTCTTAATCACATATTAGTTTTAAAATTAGTTTTTGTTTATAAAAGTTACTTTTTGATTATTTCAAAATAGTATTACTTTCCTAACTATATAGTCCATGGAATTATGTAAATTTGCTTCTTCTTTTTTTGCTCAAGTCAGTAAAATGTATTTATTTTTATCCTTTAGACTATTCAGAATTAGAAATCCATTGGTAGCATTTTTTTCGGTCATGTGATCATGGCAGCCATCTTGAAATTCAAAATGGCCATCATTTTAGGTATTTTACATGTATCTTTACTCCCAGTTAACATAGAAACACAATTTTTGTGTCTATTTTTAATTTTGAGGACAATGAACTCACTAATAACACTGATTAGTCATTTGGACATGACCGCCATCTTGAAATTCAAAATGGCCGCCATTCAAATATCTTTATGTATATATTTACTCTCAATTGACCCACAACAACAACTGAGGTATCTCTTTACATTTATGAGCTCAGTGAATGAATTCGTACAAAAAGAAATTGTTGTCTGACCTAGGCAGCCATCTTGGAATTCGAAATGGCCACCATTTTAACATATTTCCCATATATTTCAACTCCCAATTAACATAGAAAGACAATATTTTTTTGTCTATATACATTTTTGCAGTCATGAATTTATTGGTGACATTTTTATAGTCATCCAATAATGACAACCATCTTGAAATTCAAAATGACCACCATTTTAATGTATTTTTTTTTGTACATCTTAACTCCAGGTTCACGTAGAAGCACAATTATTTTTGTCTATATACATATCTAGGATCAGCGAATTAATTGGTGACATTTTTGTATCATCCAGTCATAGCAACAACTTTGAAATTCAAAATGGCAGCAATATAGAAATTCAAAATGGCCACCAATTTAATCATTTGGCAAACAAATTTCCTTCTAGTCCACATACATTTTATATCAAATGATTAAACTATTGTATTGGATGTAGCATGGAATCTTGAGCTCAGATACTTTCTTGGGGATGTGCTGTTTGGGTATGCTGTTTTTATATCCCAGAGATATCCTTCCCAGGATGAGAACCCAACAGTCTGTGTCTGGTGTAGAAATTCACTTCATATCTGCCAGATATGTTGTCAGTGATAAGAAGCATTTCCTGAATTAATTAATTCACTATTAGATGGGAGAGACTATTAGAGTAACAGAGCAATATTTATGAAAGATGACATAATATTTCCACTAACCAGGGTACAGATTTTTAAAGCTATCTTAGCACTACGATATCATAAAACTATCAAAGGCCATGATGCAACAGTGACATGCGCCAAAGCCTACGTCTGTTTTATGATATCGTAGTGCACAGTTAACTTCAAGACTATTGGCCCAGGTAGTGGGGATAACTTGTATGTTCAGGACGTTACTCCTATCAATAACATCAAGTAAATATACAAAGGATCATCTGATAATACATCTGGCAGATAAAGTTATACAGACACAATAAAAGATGTTCTCTGAAATGTACCAAAATGCAGCTAAGAAGCAGACATGATCATGATTCCTCATACTTATGAAATAATCGGGTCAGGCAATGAGGTGGATTTCTGCATCAAGGACACAGACTGTTGGGTTCTCATCACGAGATAGTTACATGTTAGGCCTCAATACACAAATAAGTATATATAAATCACAACCAGTCAACCTGCAACCATTTTATAATGAACTGTGTCTAGACAAATTGGTGAAGGTGGACATTAATAAAGAGAATTCAATATATTCACAAAAGCTCCACAGATTATAAAGATGCCAGCTTGGAATCGATGATGAACCATACAGAGAGGCCAGTGAAACTGATGCAGGTACTCTTGAGATGAAAGACATTCAAGAACCATTCATCAAACCAAAGTGTGGAAACACTGCCACATATCTCTGGGACAT
The DNA here is from genome assembly GCF_016097555.1 of Gigantopelta aegis. Lineage (NCBI taxonomy): Eukaryota > Metazoa > Mollusca > Gastropoda > Neomphalida > Peltospiridae > Gigantopelta > Gigantopelta aegis. Next base: position 29,136,836 of record NC_054707.1, read on the forward strand.
GGAAACAGCATACTCAAAGAGCACATCTTCAAGCAAATATCTGAGCTCAAGATTCTATGCTACATCCAGATATTCTTGATCCATGCAGACTTGGTTAGAGTCAGTGGTTTTGGTATATTTGTCTGTGATGTTGGAGGTGCAAGCTGCACCAGAATATGTGATAGAACTGATCAGATGCAACTGTGGTGTCAGTAAGTGTTCAGGTAGATGTACCTTTAGTGTAAGCGACACAGCCTTCAATGTACAGAGTGCTGCATGCGTGAAGCTGATGAGGACTGCTGCAGTATGCATTCTATTACAGACAAAAGTAGATGCCTAATATGCCATTATGAATTATAATTTACAATAGGTTATGTTCATTTATTTCATTAGTTTAAAATATAAAACATAAAATTAATAGGTATTGCAACATTTTAATAATTTCACCTAAAAATGTACTTAGGAACACAAAATTGCATTTTTATGTGGACTAAGAGAAATATTATTTGCCAAATGATTAAATTGATGTCGATTTTAAATTGTCATATGGCTGCCATTTTAAAGTTTAAGATGTTTGCCATGACTGGATGAATATAAATCTAAACAATTAGATTCACTAACTACTGAAATGTGCATAGACAACAAAATCGTGCTTCTACGTTAACTGGGAGTTTAGGTATAAGAAACATTTTAATATTATATTAAAATGGTGGCCATTTTGAATTTCAGGATAGCCGACATAAAAATGAAACCAACCAATGGACGGACTACAGAAATGTACATAGACCCAAAAAATTGTGCTTCTACATTAACCTGGATTTGAGATATATGAGAAATATATTAAACCAATTTGGTTTTCAAGACGGTTGCCATGACTGAATGACTAAATGAATGAATTCAACCAATTCATGAACAACAGAAATGTACATGGATTTTTTGTGTGCTTTCACGTTAACCGGGAGTTGAGATATTTGACAAATATATTAAAATGGTAGCCATTTTGAATTTCAAGATGGCTGTCAAGATCAGACAACAATTTTCTTTTTTACAAAATAATCAACAAAGCACATAAATGTAAACTAAGTGGGAGTAATGATGGAGAAAAAATATATTAAAATGACGTCCATTTTGAATTTCAAGATGGTTGCCATGATCAAATGAATAATAAAAAATATATCTTTGAATTCACTGACATAAAATGTTTTAATAAACCCCAAAAATATGTTTGCATGTTAAATGGGAGTGGATATATATAAAGAAAATATATGAAAATGACGGCCATTTTGAATTTCAAGATGGCTGACATGATAGTGGTCAGAAAAAATGCTACCAATGGATTTCTGGTTCAGGTAGGTAATGGGAATATATGACCAAATTTTATTAACTTGAGCCAAAAAAAAATGCACTGGACTAATACTACATTAGTTTGCCGATTATCAAGTAAAATATATTTTAAAGGTTAACTCGGTTACTTCAAATGAATTTTTAAATTATTAATTACTTACGTAGTTTGTTTTATTCTGCAAACCTGTTTTATAAAAGGTTGCTTGTTTAGTTGTGTAACTTGTGTTAAATTAGTCTTACACTGACATCTTTAAATTTGACCTTTATGTTGTTTTGTGTTGATTGCTTTCATGTACTTATTAGCAATTAATTTCATTGTTGGGCTGCTGAACTCAGGTCGGGTCGTTTTGCCACCAGCACGACGTCTCTATTAACTAAAGTGACTGCAAAAGGACACAGCCATTATTGCTGTAATTAACCATCGTAGTGATATAATGCTAAATGTCACCTCAATGGTATGACACAGGGCAATTTTAAATATATCTAGGCTCTCATAAGCGATCACGCGAGCGCAAACACACACACACACACACACACACACACACACACACACAGAGACAAACACGCAGACGCACACCATATCTCTCTCTCTCCCTCTCTCTCTCTCTCTCTCTCTCTCTCTCTCTCTCTCTCTCTCACACACACACACACACACACAAACAGACAAACACATTCTCTCTCTCTCTCTCACACACACACACACACACACACACACACACACACACACACAGAGACAGACAGAGAGACAGACAGACAGAAACACAGATAGAGACGGACAAATATATACACACACACACACGCATAGACACACACACGTACACACACACGTAGATACACACATACAAATATATACACAGACACGCATAGACACACACACATACACACGCACATACACACACACACACACAGACACACACACGCATACACACGCAAACACACACATACACACTGGCAGTATATCACAGGTACGGTACATTTGTTGTTACCTTTAGCAATTACAAAAAAAAAATCCTAAAAGTCTGAGTTATTAAATTTTACATACTAAATAATTACATTGTATCTGTAATCATCAAAGAAAATATTTTCAAAGACCTTTAAATAATCTTACAATACTAAAAAAATAAAACAAAGACATATAGATGGAAATGTATTTGTCACAAATAACTATAAATTATTATATTCTACTCATTAACATGAGAATATAAAAATTGTAATGTTATGCCACTGGGAGTAAACGGTGGTTTCGCAGTTCACTGGCTACAAATAGAAAGTACACAGAAAACACATAACAAATAAAACAAATTGGGCTTAATCCGTGGTGCTTTATACATGTTGTAATACATTAAAAACACTGTACTATGGAATATTTTGGTTTTAATATTTAAACATGTAGATGAAAGTACAGTCTTGCATTTTAAAGGTCAGGTCAGGTCAGGTCAGGTCAAAAGGTTTAACGTGCACTGGAGGAGAACGTAAATCCGGTTGGATGTCCGAGGTAAACGAGGCGGAGGGGTTTTAAAGTTTCACACTGGGAGAATTAAGCCCAAAATTTGAAGTAATTTGTTTGCGCTATGTCCGAAAATAAATTGGTGATTAAACACTAATTTTGAACTCGGATGTTTTAAAGTTAGGGCTAAATTGGATGCGACATTATACAAACCTAGGGTGGGTGGTGTAGCCCTTTAAAAACAAAAATGGATGATTTATACGTTTTCCGGGAAATCGCCAGGGGCGCTCGGCAACAGGTTCAAGTGGCGAAGACGACACTTATTTTCTCAGCATTAATATGTTGTAGCCTGAGTTTATTGGTATTAATTTTTTTCTATTAAACATCAATAAACATATATTTATTGTCGAATTAAGTAATTAAATATTTTTCTTTAAAATGTAATTTAAACATACAAAATACATATTCCATGCCAGGCTAATTTACATTACAATGTATATCCACGGACTCCTAGATCCAATACTTCTAGCGTTGTATATATAGCATATTCCCACAATGGAGCAAAAACCCACAAGACTTGTGGGCGATCTACACACACGAATCGCGTTTCTGAATTTCTGTAACTTAGTAGAATTAATGCAGATTGGGAATAACAAAACACAGTATTATTATAGGACAATTTTCATAGTTTGGAGATTCTGTAAACCTGAAAAAAACTACTAGTAACTAGTCTGTGGAAGTTGAAAAACATGTTATTTAACACTGTTCTATTTATTATGTTGGAAGGCAACAGCTATTTGTTAAGTTAAACTCCTTTTCCGATTTTCTACTTTAAATAGCTATTTACAATTTATATTTATTATGTCATTAAAAACAATGGTGACATTGAAATTCTTAATCATGTATTAACATGTATTGCCACCTATATTTCTAAACATAACGTTCTTGTTCCGGCTATCATTGGGGCAGTAATTTAATTATTTCCAAGTACTTTGACCGTTTAAAGGGACATACCCTAGTTTTTAAACACTAAGGCATATTTTTTACTATTAGAGCCGTTTATGATTACTGAAATCATACTTTACCTAGATTTTATTGTTTAGATTATCCATTTCTGTACATTCGAAGTGTTTTGAGGCATCCTGGTGTTTTGATATCACAAAATGCATTTCTCATATTTTTAAAAACGCACGTGCGTCTGAGAAATAACAGTTATGGAGTAGAGTTTTAATCTATTTTTAGAGGGTATTTCACCGTTTCAAAGTCACAGACTCATGTTTCACTCAATTGTAACTTTATCCAAATGTGTTACAGGTTTGTAGATTAACTAAACGTAGTGTGCGTTTTCGTGGGCTGAAACTAAGGTATGTCCCTTTAATATGTTATAATATACATACTATCATTGTATTCATTTTATTCCTATAACAATGTCAACATTTAGTTGACGAAACGTTGAGATTTTAAACTTGTGTTTTTAAACCACTTTGCTTTTATTGTATTCCTATAAATACACATTTTGCCTGTACATTTGTATAGTTAATATTAATAATTGTTGTTTTTGGTGTTATTATTGATGTTATATAAAAAAAGAAATCTCTGTTTGCTGACACCAGATTGTTTGGTATAGGGCAATAAATTGGACTGAATTGAATTGGACATCATATATATATATATATATATATATATATATATATATATATATATATATATATATCGTTAAAAAGTGTATGTTTTTCTCTACATGACAGGCTTGTTTCGTGAGAGAGTTGAATTATTGCTCTCACTCATCAGATGTAGATTTAATTACACCGTCAACGGAAAGCTGATGACGTAATGGACTCTGTGACGTCGAGGTTACGTCACTATGCAGGTCTATAATAGGTGATGTGTGGTATGCGCACAGAAGGTATTTGCGTCTGTGTCGACATGCTGATACGAGTTCATTCTTGGAGTTTAGTGTGCTGGTTTCAGGTTTATACATTATGAACAGTTTTTCCTTCAGGCAGAGGTTACATCTTTTGCTCGCTGGAGAGTATGATTTTGCTTTGGATAAAATTTTCCACTTAATGGTGTATGGGGTGAATCTATCCTTCAGTGTCCAAATGTACTGACTTATATATACTTAACTCCAAAAGAAACGAGAAAATTTTAAAATATTAAAAAACCCACATTTGAATAAACTATGTACAAATCGATTAAGTTGACCAATAGCCATCTTGTCAGCGTATCCAATTCCACATAACGCATGAAAAAAACGAGTACAGTGTGACGTCACGCACGTGCTGAAATTGACGACCAAAATCGATCTGGAATGCAAAACGGGTGGATCATGAAAGATGCGAATTGCACGTGAAACACTACCAGGCCTGGGTATAAAAGAAACGCCAGACAGCAATGTTCAACTCATTTTACGAGTAGCGATACAACGATGCCACGACTTAACGCTGATTCCAGACATAGAGCTTTGGGGAATTTGGAGGCCGGAATGGATGCCAGGCAGGTTGCACGTGCTTTCGGTGTCCATGTCTCGACAATCTACCGTCTCATAGACCGATTTCTACAGAACAACAACGTCGTCGACCGTCCACGTAGCGGCCGTCCCAGAGTGACGTCACAGCGCCAGGACCGTTACATCGTCCGAAATCACATGCGTGATCGGTTCGTACCAGCCACCACAACAGCCCGGCAGACAGTGGGAACCCACAACCGCCCCGTTTCCTACACCACGGTACGACGTCGTCTGATCGCCATCCATCTGAACTGTCGTCGACCGTACATTGGACAACGTCTCACACAGCGACACCGCCTTGCACGACACAACTGGGCTGTTCTGCATCGACAGTGGCGGAACCGACAGTGGCAGAACACGGTCTTCTCCGACGAAAGCCGCTACTGCTTAGATAGGGCTGACGGTCGTATGAGGGTGTGGAGGCGTCGAGGTGAGCGCTTCACAGATGCGTGTGTTATGGAGAGGGACCGTTGGGGAGGGCCTTCCGTCATGCTGTGGGGTGCCATATCCTGGGGACGTCGTGTACAACCTGTCATCTTCGACAACAACGGCCGAGGACGCGGCAGGGGCGTCACAGCACAGCGCTACATCGACGAAGTGCTCACGCCTGTGGTGGTGCCTTTTTTCGCGGGTCACCGTCAGATGGTTTACCAGCACGACAACGCCAGGCCACACACGGCACGGGCCACCCAGGCATTCCTGGCACAGCACAACATCATCACAATGGACTGGCCAGCTTTAAGCCCGGATCTGAACCCCATCGAGCACTTGTGGGACGAGGTTCAGCGCATGATGAACCAACGCCCTGCTCCCGTGGTGACACAGCAGCAGCTCCGCCAGGCCGTCGTGGACACCTACAACAACGTGCCCAGGGCCTTCATCAGGAACCTCTTCCTCTCCATGGGTAGGAGGTGTGCGGCGGTCATGGCCAGCAATGGCGGACACACCCGCTATTAGTGGACATGTTTGAGTGGCATGTGACGCCATTGAAGAAGCGCCATGGCCTTGACATTTCAAATGACAATGCGACCTCGATTTTTAACATGTCAATAACATGAAATCTCATCTTTACGAATTGTTTAAGTTTTTCATAGAAACGATTATTTTAAGAACTTTGGGACGTATTTCAATGAGTGCACTCAAAACCTCCAATCTACGTATTCGCGTTTCTTTTGGAGTTAAGTATATATATATACATATATATATATATATATGTATATATATATGTATGTATATATATGTATATATATATATATATATATGTATGTATATATATATATATATATATATATATATATATATATATATATATATACATATATATATACATATATATACATATATATACATAATACAGTTATTTATATACAAATTAACCCACATACTGAAATAATAATCGGAGTGTTTTTTTTTAGTTAATTGGTCGTTTCTTTCCGTGGCTTGTACATGTAGTTCCTGATTGGCAGGTGTATATTTAGACGGTCCCCAGACACTGTGTCTAGACACACTAAAACGACGTGCCTCTTTTATTAAGATCACAGGGTCTTGTGTGTTAACCGCAAGGACACCCCTCTAATCGTAATCGATCAGCCGTCTTGCTTTATTATTGTAAGTAATTCTGTAAAACCCTGGATTAAGTAGACTTTCCCCATCTAAAATTACAAAACTGACCAATTACGTAGTCCCAAAGAAAAGAAAATTATCACTTGAGTATCGTGAGTGGTCGTTTTTGCTCGAACGTAGCATACCAATAGGCTTAATAATATGCATTTTTTTCTTCGGTTTAAAAAAAAGAAGAAAAATACTATAAATCCATTTCGTTCTATTGATGCAAATTGAAATATATTTAGTTAAATAGTTTAATATACTATCAAGTCATTTATGTTGTTTTACAAGTCAGGTTGATGAAAGCGTAGGGTCAACTCAAACAAGAGCCTTATGTGTTGGAAAGATGCATACCCGGACCACCAACACATACTTACACTTTAGCAAATAAAAAACGCGTAATTTTAGAGTTAATAAAAAAAACATGATTATTCCTGCTAACTGGGGGGCAGCCATTTTATTTCGTTTTTGTGACGTCCGGTGGGATAGCTTGGGGCGAAGTGACGTCAGCTCCTGACAATCTTCTGTATGTACAGTGTAAACAAAAGCAGTAATTTTCGACAAGGCGCTTCTCTTTGATCAACCTAACTTGTAAAACAGCATAAATGACGTAATAATATAATAAACTATTTAACTAAATATATTTCAAGTTGCATTAACGGAACAAAATGGGGTTATAGTATTTTTCTCTGTTAAATAATCCAAAGGAAAAATGTACACTATTAGGCCTATTGATATGCTACGTTGGAGCAAAAACGACAATCCACGATACCCAAGTGATAATTTTCTTTTCTTTGGGACTATGTAATTGGTCAGTTCTGTGGTTTTAGATGGAAAAGTATACTTAATCAATAGTTTTACAGAACTATTTACAGTAATAAACCATGTCCATTACAATTTTAGGGGCGACAGGTAATATTCCACAATACCGGTATGTATTTTTGTGTCTAGACAGCGTGAATTAATTGGCTCGTCTGGTTTACAATCAAATACACACCTGCCAATCAGGAATCACAGGTAGAAGCAACTAACAGCATGGACCAATTAACTAAGAAAACACTCCGTGTATCATTTCAGTACGTAGGTTAATGCATGGGCAAAACATTGTTAATTGTTTCGACTTGTTGTGTAGCCACCATGACAATGGTATTTTATTTTGTATTGAAAAATAATATATATAGTGCTGGATATACTTATTGCTGGCTTACTGGGATGTGTATTATTACAGAACATTGCAATGTATGACTATTTATCATCCCGCAAAAACCAGGTAGATTGTGTTTCTCTAGTTCTAAGGCTCATTCCTGACGTTGCGCGTTAAGTATTACGTAACCACCAGCTCGCCAGAGGGGTACTCACTGAGATGGTACAAAATGGCTGCGCCCGTTCTATATAATAGAATAATGTGACATTTAACCGTTTTATTAATTAACTATACGATTATACGTGTTGATATTAAGCAATAATGTGCATTATATATAGTTGAATATGCATATCAGGCCAAATGCCTTAATTGTCCTCTCCTTTAAACAAGGTTTAACAAGAACGTGATCTAGAAATGAACATGAGTACATGTATGTACTATATTATTATTTATGATACTTTGTTCTCCAAATGTTATCTGTATATGTTTGTAACTTGCTCACTTCGTAAATATTATATTATTATATTACCTCATGTACCATGTATATGGTCTGAGTGAATAAAGAATTCAAATTGAATCTTACAAAACAGATTGGTAGGTCTCCGGTGTAGGCTATTAAATTTAAGTAATTGAACCGGAGATCATGTCAGTCTGTTATGTCATTCACGGGTATTCATTTTGGTGAACCGACCAGTTTTAGTATTATATTTAATACAGATTTTAAGATATCTGAAAAATCTGAATAAATAATTTTTTAAGGGACATACCCTAGTTTCAACCCGTGAAAATTAACACCGAGTTTAGTTAATCTACAAACCTGTAACACATTTGGATAAAGTTACAACTGAGTGAAACATGAGTCTGTGACTTTGAAATGGTAATATACCCTCTAAAAATAGACTAAAACTCGACTCCATAACTGTTACTTCTCAGACGCACGTGCGTTTTTTAAAAATATGAGAAATGCATTTTGTGATATCAAAGAAACCAGGATGACCAAAAACACTTCGAATATGTAAAGTAAAGTATGATTTAAGTTATAATAGTAAAAAAAAAAAAAAGCGTTAGTGTTTAAAAACTAGGGTTTGTTCCTTTAATGTGATCCTTTGTTGTGGGATAACACTGCTCTAACCATTTTATTTCTATTTTTTCAAATGATGGATCGCTTCAAAATGTATGACATGGCTATGATCAACCAGACCGAGCAGAAAAATGTCGTTAGACTGGTTTATACGCTTCACGTTAAACCAAATGGCCACATCGGGAACCAATCGAATAGTTCGCGAACGTCAGAGAAACGTTTGCTAGTTGAACTTGGGTTATGCGCTTCATGGTAAACCAAATGGTCATGTTGGGAACTAATCAAATAGTTCGCAAACGATAGCAAAACGTTAGAGACCATCAGCTAGGAGGGGGTAATCCTCCAAAACTGTATACACAGCTTTTCATTATAGTTTTATATTTCAGTCATACTGTGCTAGTGTCTCTATGAGTACTCAAGTACTCGACACGGGCTGAATCTAGCAAGACTCGAGTCCCTTCACAGGACTCAGTACCCGTGCAAGGAAGATCACTCTTATTTAATTATATTTTAACGTAATTTTGCCATATGCTTGCAGCCGGTTACATTATAAGGCTATGAGAATGTGTGAAACGCAATATAATGGCACGACTTGGCATTCATGTTCAGCGCTAGAATTACGACGCATACTGCTATTTTACTTTATTTCTTAGTCTCATCAGCCCAATATTTTGGATTCGTGGATATCCTATACTGTGCCTTTTTCAGAGGAGGGGGGGGGGGAGTGTACAAAGGTCACGTGTGTTACTGTTACAGTACAAAAGTTTTTTTCGTGCACAAAGCGAAGAGAAAATTTGGTGCCAAGCTGGATTCTCTGTTGGCATCTGGTGAAGGCTTCTTGCACAAGAGATGAATTAAAAAGTATAAACCTTTCCCATAAACCAAGGTAACACCCATGACTTAATGGGTAACACACGTGACATCCTGGACAAAACGTATTTGCCTTGTCCAGATTTGTAATATTATTAGTTTAATTAATTGTAGCTCGATGTCAGGGCTGTTTAGAATAGATGGAGTTCTTTGTTTTCTTTTAAACTGATGTCACATGAATGGAAATCAGAAGAAACAATGATGTCAAATTAAACGATAATCCCGTTAATTTTGACACTTCATAAAACCCTGTATGTACCCTGTATAATATATTTGCTGGATCTAGCATTGGCAGATAATCTGAAAACTAAATGGTTGGGTGCGACTGATCGATGCTGCGTGAATTTGTTTATCTAAAAACTCATAATAAGTATTGTACATGTTGTCTTCATTGCTTGAGAAAGGTGGGATCTAGCTCAGTCGGAATAGTAATCGCCTGAGGTTCTTTAGTCGTAGGATCGTGGACCTATCCTCTGATTGGATTCCCCCTCTCATCTCAGCCAATGCCCCACTCTAGTATGTGCTGTGTTATCTATGGTCATGTGGATATAAAAGATCCTTTACTGCTAATAGAAAAATACAGCAGGTTTTCACTAAGACTAGAGGTCAAAATTATCAATCATTTGACATCCAGTACCCATTGATTAATAAATCAATGTGCTATAGTGGTGTCACTAAACAAAACAAACGTTTTCTTTTCATTGCTTAAAAATATCCTTAATGGTTGGGGTCGTGTTTAGAGGAGGTTAGTCAGAATATCTGCAAAACATTGTCTTCTTAAAAGAAATATTTACATTTGCTGTTACCTTCTATGTAGCAGATATTTCCATTTTAGATATTCCAGCCAATTAGAATGCATCTTTAAACAGTTATACATTAACCGATCTTGTTCTTGCCAGACATCATCAAGCTTTTATGCTCTAATGAAAACAAAATGTCACTAAAAACATTCTTTTCCCTTCAAAAGCACACAAAGGTGCGTTCACCTGCAAATAAGACAGTGCAAATCACAGCACAGAGAAATATATTTGGTCAGCTGCTCTTGTTGTCAGTACAAAATAACATCAGTCTTGAAAAGATATTGACATATTCTATGTGCCCAGTTCCATGGGCACTTGGCACACCTCCAATCTCTAGTTTCTGGGACTTTCGGTGACCTAGCACAGACGGTTCTCTCTCTTTATTACCGTTATCAGCAAGGGTGGATTTTGTCACTAATACCTACCTCAAAGGTGCCATCAAAGCATCTGAACGAGCTTGAAGGGAAACACCAGAAACATTCTTGGTGAAAGGCCCATTCATGCAGGAGTTGGAAGAAAGGACACACGTGTACCAAAATGAAATATTTTGTCTGCTGTTAATACTGGCGGCCAAAGTATAAAGATGTGGACAAGCAGTGCCAGAATATATGCTGTGAAACGTTTATGCAGTACATGATCAATCTCTCTCAGCTTCTGATGGGACAGACTTGAGCCTTCTCCCAACGTGCAGATCTTCTCTGAGGCTGCACACAAAATGTGCCAATTATCACATACTAGTTTGGAAAACAGCAAATATTACAAAACCTGGCTTACCAAGTCCTGTTGGAAAGGGTGCAAAGCAGCTCAGTCAGGACTGAAAATAGAATGGACACAGGAAAATATCCTTCTAACAGAACCGGTTGATATATTGTGTAAATCTGGTTTTGACGACGAAGAGCTTGAGGAACAACCCGTTGAACTTACCAGTGTAGTTGATGCTGTGCATGTGGATGGCTATGATGACATTAGCTCTGAGATTTAAAAGTACATTGTTGTGATCGCATCAAGAAGTGAAACGATTTTTATGTAAATACGTAATAAATATTTCTCTTGAAACTAGAGCTGGATCTGTATAGACCACCATCTTGAATTACAGATTACGTAAAGCATTCCAACATTCTAGATGGATATATGGATACCTTGACCTCCAAAACCCATGACTAGTCATCCTGGATTTAATGTGACGCAAGTTATATCTAAAACATAAATTGTCAGCCATATTGGTGGCCATCTTGGATTTCCTATGATATAATCCCTAACCAACCTTGCAAATATCTTAAATGAATTCATTAACCCCTGAAACCTGTGACTACACACCAAAATTAGCAGGTGTCACAGGTTTAATGTTAACCAAGTTGTATCCAAAACATAAACTGACAGCCGTAGTGGTGGCCATCTTGAATTTCCTATGATGTAATCCCTAACCAGTCTTGAAAATGGTTTAAATAGGTTAGTTGACACACACACACCCCCCCCCCCCCCGAAAAAACAAAAAAACAAAACAAAACAAACCCTATGACAAGACATCAAATTTATCATTCTAGGTTTAATATGAAGGCAGTTATAGCCAATAACATGATCGAACTGTGGCCATCTTGGACGCCATCTTGAATTCATTAAAATACAGGAAGATGACCGTGGTTTATCAGGCGCATTCCAAAAAGGGACATCTGTTCATACACAAGACAATAATAATCATATAAAAAAAATTAAATACAAACTTTCCAGGTTGTGCCATAGTCTGCCAGACTATTAAGTATCACAGTGCTTTAAGCCACTTGTTTCCCCTAGGGGTAGGCTACATTACAGCCGGTAACTTCTGAAATAACCTTTGCCAGAGGGCAAACACCTGAAAATCAGTATCGGATTGAACAAGCTTTTGTACCCACATAGTGGCAAATCCCCGGGGGGGGGGGGGGGGGGGGGGGGGGACGGGGGTCTATTGGCAGCTGACGATCTATTAGGAGACTGGTTTATGCGCTTCGTGATAAACGAAATGACCATGTAAAATGATTATGCCATGTTGAGAACTAAAACGTACGCGAACGTTAGCAAAACGTTAGGAGTCTGTGCTGCATTGAACCAGACCAAGCAGAAAAACGTCCGCTCGACTGATTTATGCGCTGCACGATAAACCAAATGGCCACGCCGGGAACCAATCACATAGTTCGCGAACGTTAGTAAACTTGGGGATGGTGTTATCAAGAGTTACGTCCCTCGAATATACTCTTAATACAAAAAGAACAGAAGAATCCGCATTTCCGGAATAATAGAAAACGTATCATTTGCATTCATATTTAGAATAATTCTCGGTATGGAAGAACTTCAGAAACTTGAGTATTTATCTTTGGTGTCTAAAGTATGTACTGAACTGGAAAACCACCTTGGTATAAATGACAAGGATTTGGGTAAGCAACTATAGTAGGGACCGTGGACACTGACTTTCTTAAGTCCGAACCAAAATGTTAACAACTACGAAAAATTGCTCTCCTACCTTTATTTTTCGTTAGATTTTACTCACATTTTGTCCAGACAGAAATCTAGGGAAAACCATTGTAATGACACAGATTCCAATTACTAGATCATAGATGATAACTATGTCACCAATATCGACTTAGCTGAGATCGGATAGGGCAAAAAGCATGTAATTTTGTGCCGGCTGCCATTTTGACTTTTTATGGAATATTCTCCAAGAGGGGTGAAAGGATATGACTTAATCTAACAACGTCATAACATTAAACATGTTATGATGGTATAATATCCTCCCGGTCCCCTCCATTATTATTTTTAGTTAGGGTTGAGGGTTAAGGTTAGGGTTGGGGTTATGGCTGGGGTTGGGGTTAGGGTTGGAGTTAAGGTTAGGGTTAGGGGAAGGGGGGACCGGGCGGATATTTTTCTGATTTTATATTAATTATGTCACATACTTTGGAGGTTTTCACCCCTCTTGAAGAGTATTCCATAAAAAAGCAAAATGGCAGACGGGCAGAAAACTGCATGTATTTTGCCCTATGCTATCTCAGCAAAGTCGATACTGGCGACATCATTACAGTCTCATATGTGGAATCTGTGTCACAACTTGTGTGTAGACAAAATTTGGGGTAAATGTAACGGTAATTAAAGGTAGGAGAGTAATTTGTTGTAGTTGTTAACAATTTGGTTCGGACTTTAGTCCATCCCGACTCCCATCCTACAACAAAAAAAAGAAGTTTTTTTCTAAATAATTTTAGTTTGTTTTGTCGTAAGAAAAAGAGTATGTAACTTAAAATAGTGTTTTGTTTTATTGTTACTGTAAGTGTTTTGGAAATACTATTTTTCTGCGCAATTTAGAAAACAGTCGGCTCAAAAATTTAATAACTTGTATTCCATTAGTTGCGGTATTGTAACGAAAACTTTCGCCTATGTCTCAGTTACTGTTATGGGATTTGGATGCCATTTCTTCGTAGCAGTGCCACCACAGATTTGATTTAAACGGATCAAAATGTTGTGTATTTCATCATTAAAGTACAGGTATATTTATATGATGTAGGTACAGTGAATACCACTTACACAAACAAGAAGAGGCCACTATCAAAGAAAGGAAAGTGTTTTATAACATGTATTAATATGTGAACTGTAATCACTATGTGTATTATAGGTTATTATAATTTATAGTCTTGATGCTTAACTTCAGGACAGTCTGCTCATTCGTTAATCCCTTAGGCCAAAAAAAAAGAAAGAAGTTTGTTTCAGGCAACATGGCCAAAAAAAGTAGGGTAGGTAGGTAGGATCTTTTTTTTTTTTTTTTTTTTTTTTTTTAGTTCAAAGAAAGGTTACCCTACCTTAAATGTGTTTGCCAGAGAAAAACTCAATCTCAAGATGAAAGACATGAAGGCAAGCTCAGGCCTTTCCCCAGGATTTTTTTAAGGCGCTTACATATTTAGCATCATTATAACACAAAAATCAAGCCAAAAGAAGTGGGGTAGTGAGTTGAAAACAGTTAAAGTGTTTGCCTTCAATCCATCAAATCATGTTGGAGTTTGTTTTGTTGTTGTTGTTTTTTGAGGGGGGGGGGGGGCTGACTTCACAGTATATTCCATTTATAAAAAAAACTACAAAAAACCCCCCAAAACGTTAATAAAATAAAATTTTACTTTAAAAAAAAAATCCAGCTAACTTATTAAATGTCATCTCACAGTTTAACAAATATATATCTAGCATTATCTAACAAATATGATTATTGTAAACTAATTCAGTGTACGTTTAACTGCAATTTGTATAAATACTGCATGTACATTTCCCGCGATCGCGATCTCAGTGCGTGCTCTCGACCATAGGTACAAAATTAACAAAGACAAAGGATATAACGAAACTGCAGTTAGGTATTCATTGATGCAAACAACTATTGTTTTTCTACACATTTACATCAAGATTTACTCCTGTGTAATCGTATTGTTCATGTCCGCAACGATATCTCTTAATGGTGACATGTTTTACTCAAGAATTTCACCTTCAAAGATGTTTATTCAATTAATAGGTATTTTCTTTGATTTGTCTTGATGCGTAATTCCCAAGCATACAGACATTATTACAACAAGCAGTTATCTGGCGGATTAGTAGTAGCCGATCACCTGTACCACGTGACCAGCACAAGCCCGCCGACAATTAAAATGGTGCGATCAATGGACCTCAAAGTGAACATCTAAAGAATTGCAGAGATACCAAATGGAAGTGTGATAATGTGTGGTGAAGGACGTTACGGATCACAGCTCCATTGTTTTGTATACATGTTACAAATTAAGCCGACACGGTCCTGCAGTTAAGGCGCTTACCAGACATGAAGGCGCTTACTTGGCTGGCTAAGGGAGCACGGGCCGTGTCGGCTTATCGCTCTAGGGAAACCCCTGAAGCTGTCTGAAAAATCTTAGTTTACTCTTTGCAGCCAGAGAGAAATAAAAACAATCTCACTGTCAATGTCAGTTTTAAGTTTCACATGCCATTTTCAAAAGACAGAAAAACTAAAAAAGTTCAAACTATTCCTTTCACCAATAAAAGTCAGTAGATGACTGCACAGAAACTTCACAGCTTTGTCCAGTTTTGTCATAGGATGACTGCACAAATTTGTCCAAGTTGGTCAATAGATGTTTGCACAAAAAGTTCACAGATTTATCCAACTTGTATTGGAAATAACAAAACAATACTAATTTTGTGTGCAATTTACAAATCAATCGGCTTAGAAATGAATAACGTGTAGTAAATTTCATAGTAATAAAAAAGGCGTTTCTAACCCGAGTACTCTGACTGTAAGAGAGCTAGACGGACATTTGGACATAAATAATGAGAGCGTGTTTATGTTCAAATGTCCGTCTAGCTCTCTTACAGTCAGAGTACTCGGGCTAAGGCGTTCCCTGTGGGACGGACTTATAGTTTTAATGTTTATTAGCCTATTGAACGGACCCATGCTAAAATCACTCAAATTAATTTATTCCCAATTAACTGAAACACTGAAATAAATGTGAACTGTTTAATGTTAGTGGTTATTCTTGAATATTCCATTTATTTAATTATTACCCATGCTCAGCAGTTGATAGGCCTATCTACATCACTGGCGTAGGAAACGGCATCGATGGTTTATATATTAATTTTATACGTGTGTGTACCCACCCACCCCACTTTTTGATATCTTCCTACAGGCTACACCCGTGTATATTAACAAATTCTGGGTACTAGGCCTAAGCAGTAGCCAACAACGAAAATTGTACAAAGTCTTCTTCAAATGACCTTCACCTTTGCATGTGGAAAAAACGTGATTACTTGTAGTCTGTGCATGTGAAATCCTTTATTGAGTTGTTGAGATCGCACGTTGTTGTTTTTGGAAAATAAACCTACATTGTATGAGATGACTGGAGTTACGATAATAAGATATATTTTCCTCTATAGGCCTACAGTATTTAGCAGTTTGTAATAAAAGCCGTTTAATCGCCACACACGTTACCGTACTGTCATGCGATCTCGTGTGTCACCAATTACCGTGGTACCTAATAAGAGCACGTGTTATTAACAGTGTTCTACACTCGGTTTTATAACTTACTCTTCTTTGGCTAGTGGACAAACAAAATTTACTAGCCAAGCTTAAAATGTTACTCGCCACAGTGCGACACTACTCATTTTGTATCATTTATGAATGTGTTGTAAGTATCTGGATTGTTTTCGCCAAATTACTAAACTCAACGATGAGTTCCGAATTGTACCGACAATTAATACGGAATTCACAGTGATCAATCGGACAACTTCGTAAATAGTGAAATGTTCCGACTGCACAATGCTATCAACAAATTTCATTTGTTTTCGCTGCTAGGACTCTGAACGCACATGGCAAATAATTTAATACTTAGACGTTTTTGGAGTCAGTCGCCAGATGGCGACGATAATAAATTCAATCGGTCGCCACGCCAACGTTTTGGTCGCATTGGCGACCATTTTGGTCGCAACGTAGAACACTGGTTAATGATTCCAATTTCAGTGGGGGTGTATAAAAACCATCGCTGCTGCCCCCCCCCCCCCCCCCCCCCCCCACGTACACACACCCCTGAACCTCCATTTAACACACACACTGACGTGTAAGAGTTATCCTACTTGAGTACTTCTGTCGTCTGCTTTGTCGATCCGCGACCACAACTTCTCTGTGTGCTTCCCCCCACCCCAGCAGAAAAAAAAAGTTCAGGGTCGGTGTCAAAATTTAGGGTCGGTCGGGTGACCGGAAACAAACCATTTTTTTTGTTTGGCCTTATCACACAGAGGACAATCAATACCACTTAGGCTACACTAGCCCAAGTGCTCTGGCTGTAAGAGAGCTAGACAGACATT
Source organism: Gigantopelta aegis (assembly GCF_016097555.1). NCBI lineage: Eukaryota > Metazoa > Mollusca > Gastropoda > Neomphalida > Peltospiridae > Gigantopelta > Gigantopelta aegis. The sequence goes on from NC_054707.1 coordinate 29,154,458, forward strand.
TCAACAGTTATACGCTCTCATTACAGTCAGAGACCAAGATATGCACTTTTCTGTCAATCATTTTCGAGTTCCTTGATTAAAAAAAAAATCCAGATATTAATTACTAATACCCACACTACAGAAAGAAACCTGACGGCACCCACATTCAGCTAAGCTTCGGTAAACTTTGGACAGTAGAATTCTAAGTTCGCCGACCTATATCGTGACGTAGTGTCACATGATTGCCCACTCAGCCATTCCGTCTTCCAGGGGCCATCTCATACGATAGTAACAACAAGTGCCCGGCAATCACCAAAAAAAAGTTTTGTTCAATGTGTATTTTTGTGCTGGGGTGTCGTTAAACATTCATTTATTCATTCTTACAATTGTATTATAAGTTGTAAAAATGAATGATTATAATGGTAAAATTGTTTTGTTAAAATATAAAAGATGCATTGAGAATTTTAATAAATATATAAACAGACATCCAAAAATATTTTTATGTTAAAATGTATACGGTATATATATTTTTGGCAAGTATCTATAAAGAGAGTTTTGTCAGAAGACATCATGATAACCCTCTCTCTCATCATTTCAAAAAGCCAAGTTGAAAAAGTTATTTGGTTAAATATATGTTAACAAAATTAGAACTGAAAAACTAAATTCATGACTGTCCACATGGCTTTAGATCTCACTAATTTGGGCACAAATGGGACTCTGTCTTTTGTGAGTGCAGGAAGGTTGTTTTATTCAGTGTCATTGAAACAATGAAAGCTGCAGTACGGTTGTCAATATTCAGAAATGCATTTCATATTATTTTAATCTAATTAAACTTAACATTTCAGTGGTTTTGAGGTGAAATATTTTGCGGTCAGAATTCGTGTTCTTAATTTAAGCTTGATTATTTTGGTCATATGTGTTTTTGGCACAAAGTTAATCACCTGGTCACTGCCACGGCATGTGGCCTACAAGATCACAATAAATTCCATTCATGTTCGAAACTGAAATAACTTTGTAATTACAAAGCTCCTAATAAATGTATTGAATAATGCATATTTTAGTTATTTGAAAACAAACTTATTTATCTCGCCTTCATGTAAAATTCTTTAATCTCATTGGTTGTTTGCCATTGGACAAATCCCTTATACCCCTGTGGGCAGAGCCAAATTCTCTTATACCCCGTCTGTAATTTCGAACAGTTTCCATCCACCCCAGTTAATGCTAAAGCAATAATTAGATTATAAATAAATAAAGTTTTTTTAATTTTTTTTTATTAATATCTGTTTCAGACAATTTCGTATTACAAACATTTGAAGTTAAAAACTTGTTTATCGATGGAACTATTTTTCGTAACTGGCAAGTGGTTTCGTTCGCGTCCGTGTGGTACGGCTCCGTTAATAAATTGTTAACAATTATTGTCTGGCGTTATTTTAATTATTTGGCTATATAGCTATATTTGGCTTTATTATTTAACATGTCGGCAAGATAAATTCGTTGTAGAAGCATCTCTCGGGGTATATGGCTTTTTATGTACCCTCTGTGTGCTCTTTTACCCCCTCGCCTTTGGCTCGGGGTAAAAGAACACACACAGGGTACATAAAAAGCCATATACCCCTCGTGATGCTTCTACAACTTATAGTGTTTCTATTTAATATTGATTGCTTAATTGACATTCGTCAGAACTGCAACAGAAGTTATGCCTAAAGTACTGTTGATAGATATAGACTGACAGCTAACCCGGCGCATATTGCACTACTGGTCTAATCGGCCGATGTAAATAATGGCCGCTTCCTGCTGGACCATGTGGTTTTAGAGGTACATGTACAACTTACGTTAAATAAACACATCAGCTTATCGAACTTGCTCGGTTGTTTTAGTGGATGGGGAAACTTTTTTCCGGGAAAACATGATGGCATTCTAACAGTTTATAAGCACATGCATGATGTGGTCATAAAACAATTTTGAACCGTACTGCATCGAACTGCTTCAACACAGAAATAGGTTTTCTTTACTCATTTTTACAGACTTGCAATATAATGTGTTGTCTTGTTTTCAGCCGAGTATGTAATTGATCTTGCTGAGAAAAATGACACATTTGATAAGCTGAAGAAAGCTTTGGAAGAGAGGGATGCCCAGTTCAGTGTAAGTTACAATCATATATACAAACAGAGCTCACCCTACCCATTGCTAATTTTTAAGATACAAAATCGTTGCAACATATAGTATTTGGCTGATAAAAGTTCTTGAAATTAGCCACTTTTTAATAATGTTCAAACCAATAATCTATATATCTGAAAATTGTCTTAACACAAAAAAATTTGCAGTGTGAGTCCTATACCAACGCAAACAAGTACATGTAGACTGTAAAGTGTAAACAAGTGTGAGTCCTATACCAACGCAAACAAGTACATGTAGACTGTAAACAAGTGTGAGTCCTATACCAACGCAAACAAGTACATGTAGACTGTAAACAAGTGTGAGTCCTATACCAACACAAACAAGTACATGTAGACTGTAAACAAGTGTGAGTCCTATACCAGCGCAAACAAGTACATGTAGACTGTAAACAAGTGTGAGTCATATTAATATTATTGCATGCTTGACCGTAGCAGTAGCCCGGGTGTTTTGGCTGCTGACTTGTCTAAACCCAATAGTCCGCTGGGCTACTAGATTTTCTATTCACGTCCAGTTACTCCACAATCAACGAGACCCTTTGTTCATCTGTGTTTCAAATTCCACTTCTCATGTCCACTCACTGCTGCCACGAGTCGCTGTAACAGTGTTAATTGCTCCTCTAGTCTGACCCACAGGTGGCAGTATGATTTAGTTAAATAAAAGAGTATCTTTGACAGAGATAGGGTTAATAAATGATTTTGGCTTTTTTGTTTAATTTATTAAAATTATGGGCTACCAATTTTTACCGAGGTCTAGCAGATTTTATAACCTGATTAAATGTTAGGGTCAAGGCCTGTTATTGACACTTGTTTTATGGTTTAGATATACAAGCACAATCTTACTACAGGTATTGTGGTGTGAGAATCATGCATATATACATGTAGTTATTTTTGTGAATATTTTTAGTACTACTGCAAGGGCCAATTTTTGCGAAAGCTGAGCCAACTTTTAAGGAATTACCATGTTTCATAATTGTTTAGGCATCTGGGTTTTTTTTCTTGTGTGTGTGCAACCTCTGCAATTGGCCGCGGCAGTCGGCAGTGCCATAGAGATTGCTGCAGATTTTTCATTCTCCATGGAGTTCATTTTGCTGTGGGGCGAGACGTAGCCCAGTGGTACAGCGCTCGCTCGATGCACGGTCGGTCTGGGATCGATCTCCGTCGGTGGGCCCATTGGGCTATTTCTCTTCACAGCCAGTGCAGCACGACTGGTATATCAAAGGCCGTGGTATGACGTGCTATCCTGTCTGTGGGATGGTGCATATAAAAGATCCCTTGCTGCTAATTGGAAAGAGTAGCCCATGAAGTGGCGACAGCTGGTTTCCTCTCTCAATATCTATGTGGTCCTTAACCATATGTCTTGACGCCATATAACCGTAATTAAAATGTGCTGAGTGCGTCATTAAATAAAACATTTCCTTCCTTCCTTCTTTTTGCTGTGGACTATGTAGGACTTTTTTTTGTCAAGATGTATTTTTCCTTAATAAAATATACTTTGTGAACTAAAACCAGGTTAAAAGTAAAAATGACCTGCAAGTTTTTGTAGCAACTTTAGCAGGTGAATTTCTATTTAAACTGCTGACTCTAAAAAATGGACTGCTTTTTACTTTTCAGGGCCGTTGTTTCGAACCCTAGCTGTAATGGATTAAAGTAATTCAATAATTAATAAGTGATTATGAGTGCAGTTTCTGGATTGAATGTTGTCATATAACACATGTTTGTGGTTTCAGGATTCACTTGTGGCAAATCTGCTACGACTGATAAAAAAGATGAAGCCAAAACAAGTAGCAACAAGTAGCAAAGCCACTGACAACAAGGAAAATGAAGTAAAGAAGAGTGATGAACAGATTAATAAAACACTATACCCAGGACTGGCCATGCCCAATGATCCCAAAGTTAGGGTAAGAATCACAGATCACTGTTTATTACTCATATGGGAAGACAGAAGTGGGGAAAGAAAAATGACATTTCCCTAGGGAAAGAGAAAACATTTCTTCCCCATGATACATTTTTATGTCATAATCGGTGCTTCACCAATAGGCTTTGACATCACAACTGTTAGACAACAACAAACAACCATAGGTGATCATTTTAGTGTGTGCTGTGGTTAATTAAGTGTAAGAATAGTTTCCATGGTGGCAGTCATGTCAACAACTAACTTATGTTATTAGCGATACATACATCACAGCTATGATGCAACGCTGTCTCTTGTTCTCAACTTGCAAACTTGTTTTCAATAACAGTATCATTTGAAAATCTTCAATAGAATGATAAAGATTGATAATGGGTAATAAATAGAATACCGAACTTATTACTAGGCAATACCGTTTTTCTTGCACTAGTGAATTGATGTTGGCCTTCCCTCGCCATAGGCTCTGGAAAGACAACATCGTTGCACTTGTGCAAGATAAACGGTATTGCCAAGTAGTGAGTTGAATATTCTCTAAATACATTTTGGATATTAAATCTGGAAATAAATGTGTTAAAAACCCTTGGATAATCCAACACATGACCTACATGTACAATGTATTAGATTAGAGTGGGTAGATACATGTAATAAAATAATATTTTAGTTTTTATTGGAACAAAGTCAAACTGTTGAATGTTGTACAGCTGTTGGTGTCTAATGTGGGTTTTTTGGACACATGGTTTAGACAATGAGAGGAAACCCGCTGGCACCTCATAGGCTACTGCTCTTGAAAAGCAGCACTTTCCCATAGACATGATAGCACATACCATAACCTTTGATATACCAGTCATCAGGTCCATGAGGATAATTGATCTTATGACTCCTCACACCTCAGATGAGAAACTATCTCTGAGCTACACCATACCAGAGATAATAATTCATGCAAATCTCCAAATCCAATTCATGCAAATATTAAACATCTAAATCTGCTAATAAGAGTCAGTTTTATATACAAGTACATGTATCTTGTAACCATGGCAATAGCAGAATTAGCATGTTTCTGCAATTACTTAATAATTAATATATTATGTTGTTGTCAAAGTTGTTTTCATAATGACTGAACAAATGTTTTCAGGACATGTTAGAAGTGACTGAGAAGAAAGATGGAGACGAGACACATCATGGAGATGAGAAAGTGGCACAATCAATGATGGGTGAACTAGAGGCTCTGTTTGGACAACCATCTAGTCCAACCAAGGCCAGGTGGGTACTCACAGCCAATTTATTACAGTCTAGTTTTGGCAGCCGCACAATGATAGTGTAGGTGTTTCTTTTCTGACTGCAGCAATGGCATCGACCTTTGCATTTAACACAATTGTCCAGTTTTCTTGTCTCACAAACTATAAGTTCTAGTTAATAAAACTTGGTTTGTATTTATGCTTTCCAATGCATGTTAAAACAAATTACAATGTATCAAATTAAAATTATGTTATTGATTTTTTTTTTTGATAGGGTAGGTTTTGTTTTGTGTTTTTTGTGGGGGTTTTGAATTTTATATCCCATACTTCTTTTATTATATATTATATATTGTATAGTTACATGTACATATTTTTTACCCTAGCACTTACTCACAACAGGAAAAATATTTTTGATATTGAAAGCTTTTATCGTTTGGTCTTCAGAGATAAAATGTGTATTAACTAAATACAACGGGACCAGGTAATTGGTTCGGTATCCAGAGTAGAGGGGTTTCCCATTTTTTGGGGTTAATTTCAGTGATTAAAGCTGCATAAAACAATGGACCGTCAAATAAATTTGGTTTTGAGAGAATTCCAGTTAACTGGCGGTCGAGTTCAGAAGAGTTTCACTGTATTACAATATATAGAGGCTATTTCATGGCTTCGCAATTCGTGAAAATATGGTTTTCACACATCACTCGACATAAAAATCGTATATGGAAAAAACACCATGAAATGGTCTATTTATTATATACATCTTTCCTAATTTTTAACAATATCTTTCGCTTTTTGGTAATATCTTTCGCTTATCCTATCGAAAACACCCCTGCGTGTGCTGTAACCTCACCGTGGTGCAGGGGTGTAACATTCTCTTTGAGAATGGCCAATACAGCACAAAATTGAAGTTTTGAGTAAAATTCAGTATCCGTAAAATTCTGTGATATTTGTGTTTTTGCACAGTTCTTTACACTGTTTTTGTTTGTCTTGAATTTTTATATTGATGTTGATCATCACTTTATTTATTTGCATTACCATAGTTTGACACCCAATAGCCGATGTATTTTTCGTGCTGGGGTGTCGTTAAACATGCATTCATTCATTCATTCCTATCGAAAACACGTAACGCCATGATATATTACTTCCTATGGAACTTTTCCAGAAATTTACATGACAATAGACTTTTAAAAAGAAATTTGAATAAAATTTATCTTTATTAACATTTATTTATCAATACTGCGGTCCAAACATACCTGACAAAGCGATCTTCCAAAAACTCCCACAAAAACCAAACGAATCGAACGCTGTTAAATTCTTACACTTACACTCAATGACACTACATTGTGTCATAATTATTTAGCTTCGTATTCAATTCGTTTTAGATATTTTATTTTAGTTGAACTTCATATCCATTTTTTATAGGTACAGTTGTTTAAATTACATTTTTTTAATTTTTCAAATACAATCAGATGCATTGGTAATCATCAAATTTAAATACGAAGAAATAAGACAAAGGGAAATAATTAATCATGCACTTTTACAAAAAAGTAAATACGATTTCTATATTTTCACTGCAGATAAAATACAGTGAAAATATGACTTTTCACCGAATATCACTTTTATGGTTTCCGTATATCTATATATTTCATTGCTATGTATATAATAAATAAATATACTTAATGCTTAAATTTAATATTTTCTTTTCTTTTTGTAATGATTGTTTAAAAAAACAATTGTCATTGATTTAAACAATATTTATTTCTGTTTATATTAACAGATGGGATTGGTCAACAGGCATAACCTATATAAAGACCTTTCCCTACATTATATACTGAACAAAAAAAGAAACTTCCGATTTGTACATACAGCATTTGTTGTGTTAACGAATTCATTGTGTAATGAAATGATATAGGTAGTATTAGCCTTGAGCTGTATTATCAGGTTCATGAATTTTATCGATTATTTTTGCACTGTTAATGGTCGACAACGTGAAATTCAATTTGCACGTGCATGCATGGTTCGACATGTCCCGTGTAGTATTCAGTCAATTTGTTTTACTTGTCTTACTGACATTGTTGTCAAGTGAAGGAAAACGCTACAAAATTTGTAAAAAAATTAAAGTTTTTTTACATTGAAGCATTTTTAGTATGCCAAGAATAATTTACGCGAACGGGCGATTGGCATGCTTGATGCTGGCATGTCGACAGAAGACGTTGCAAGGCATGTTGGGAGTTCTAGTCGAGCGATACGAAATCTTCGCGTAAGATTTCGAACGACATGAAGCACCAACGACTTGCCACGTCGTGGACGTCTGCGTGTTACAACGTGTGGTCAAGACCGCTATATCATGAACACACATTTGTGCAATCGGTTCCAAACTGCCACTGCTACTGCTGCTAACACACCTGGGCTTCATAATAACTGAATCAGTGGGCAAACTGTTCGTAATCGTCTGCGGGATAATGGTTTACATGCACGACATCCTTACGTCGGATGCATTTTAACGCAACGTCATCGTCTAAATAATCTTAATTGGGCACATGTACACACCTGTTGGATACGGCGACGCTGGAATACCGTTCTTTTTTCGGATGAATCCAGATTTTCTTTACAACATGGTGATAGCAGGGTGCGCGTCTACCATAGGAGAAATGAACGCTATGCTGACTGTTGTGTTCTTGAACGAGATCGTTTCGTGGGTGGGTTTTTTATCATGGTGTGGGCAGCCATTGCCCATGGTTATCGTTCACCACTAGCCGTCAATGATGGCAAATTAAATGCTCAACGTTACCGCGATGACATTCTCGCTCATCACGTCATTCCTCTGTTCCCTAACAACGCCAACATCTCGATTTTTCAGCATGATAATGCCACATCTCATACAGCTAGAGAAACCGTAAATTTTCTTAGGACAAATAACATTGATTTCATTGATGACTAGCGAGCTAAAAGTCCTGATGTCAACCCCATCGAGCATTTCTGGGATAGTCTGGACAGACGATTGAGGCATCGTCCCAACCCACCCGCTAACATCAACGAACTTCGTCAAGCGCTCATTCAGGAATGGAACAATATTCCACAGGCAGAAATCAACACTTTAGTCAATTCTATGTGCCTGCGATGCACTGCAGTGGTCAATTCAAGAGGTGGTCATACCCGTTGGTAAGTGGGTTTTTTTTTTTTTTAAACCCCTACCACACTTGGTCAAAATTTCTCCCAGTTTCTGTTAACCTATGGCCATCATTTTTGCACCAAACGATGCATCATGGAACACTCTTTAAACGCATATATAACAATTATTCCCCCGGTTTGTTTTCATCAAGTTATGTTCAAGCAAAGTTAGCGGAAGTTTCTTATTTTGTTCAGTATACAATTGAAATTTGTTAACTGGTCAACATAGAAAGTTTAAGATATGCATTTAGTGTTGAAGATTATAAAACTATTGTATATTTAACCTGTCATCATATAAATATTTGTACATAGATTAGAACAGAGAAACAAGAAGAATAAAGGAGAAGGTGAATGGTTTTATCAGTCAAAATGTTTGCTTTCAGCAATGAAATTGTGAATTACATTGCAGATGAGACTGTTTTTCAGTTGTGTTAAGTTGGGATCACCATATATTAATGTGTAGATAGTTAAATTTAAATGATTTAACCTGGATAAGTAGGACTGGCACTCTTTATTATATAGAGGGTAAAATAACAGGCAATGTTCCAAGTCTTCAACGTGAAGACCCACAGGTACAGTGTGGAGTATCTCAACAATAGTCATTGTATTCATTCTGTTTCTAATGTGGAATGTTTACATGAAAATAAAAAATATCTTTATCTTAGCTTATACATTAAAAGTTGTTGCAGAACCCCTAAACCATTTGAGAACAATGACAAATGGTGCCATATAAATGATTTTCCAGACATGAGAAAAAGTGGGTGGATTACAATTTTGTTTTCTAACACCAAATATCCACAAGGGGCGAGACGTAGCCCAGTGGTAAAGTGCTTGCTTGATGCGCGGTCGGTTTGGGATCGATCCCCGTCAGTAGGCCCATTGGGCTATTTCTCGCTCCAGCCAGTGCACCATGACTGGTACATCAAAGGCCATGGTATGTGCTATCTTGTCTATGGGATGGTGCATATAAAAGATCCCTTGCTGCTAATCAAAGAGAGTAGCCCATGAAGTGGCGACAGCGGGTTTCCTCTCTCAATATCTGTGTGGTCCTTAACCATATGTCCGACGCCATATAACCGTAAATAAAATGTGTTGAGTGCGTCGTTAACTAAACCATTTTCTTCCTTCCTTCCAAATTTCCACAGATCGAAAAATAATAATTTTATTAAAAATAAATTCATCCAGTTATCTGACTCACAATGGTATGTACATGTATATAATATATTGAAAAAACAACACTTTTGACTACGTTTTGAGATAATAAAAAAAAACCCCATTCAATAACTGAGATATAAAAATAATATATCTTTTATGTAAGTAATCTGTATGTTTTTATATCCCAATATTGGCATCATCCTCTTCAAAATGTAAACGTTTGGGCTTCCTTCACATATTAATATTTTTTTTAATTATTGTTATTAAGCAACTAAATTTTTGAAAGTTTAACTTTATTTTGTACTTTCCCTTGTAAGTGTGTTTTTCATCACAGTATTTAATTGTTTTTCAGCACTAGCAGTAAACATCCAGAGAAGAAAAGTAAACACAGAAGCAGAAGTCGTGAAAGAAAAAAGTAAACAGATTGATTTATACTGCTTTATGACTTCCTTATGGAAACTTTATTTTCTTTTACTCCCGCCTGCCAGGCATTAACTTCTCCTCCATTCACCTCCACATCCCAGTCCTTGTCAGCTGTTGTACTTATAATGGATTTTCTTCTTCCATTTGATTTCATTAAATTGTGATGTTTACAGGAAAGTGAGTGAGAAGTACATGCAGCTCAGTTGCAGAGTGTCACTCACAGGGTGATAGGCTTTAAGATCAATCACCATCGCTTGTTTTGTTTAACGACACCACTAGAGTACATTGATTTTATTAATCATTGGCTATTAGATGTCAAACATTTGGTAATTTTGACATATAGTCTTAGAGAGAAAACCTGCTACATTTTTTTTTGTTACTAGCAAGGGATCTTTTATATGCACCATCCCACATGGAGGATAGCACATACTACAGCCTTTGATATACCAGTCATGCTGCAGTGGCTGAAATGAGAAATAGCCCAATGGGCCTACCAACGCTGATTGATCCTAGACTGACCACATATCAGATGAGAGCTTTACCGCTGGGCTACATCCCGACTCCTGGTATATCCAGAGTATGACAAATATTTTGAAAAGTCACTAGCCACAGGGCTAGTAGGTTTGTGAAAACCACTAGCCCACCAAGATAAAGCACTAGTCCAAATTCCTGATCAATTATAACTGGATTTTTATGTAATTTTTGTAACATTACACGTTTACAAATATAACAGTAAAATAAAACACACACTTAAATCATGTTGTAACTTTCATTTTTTTGTCATGTCGTATGTTTGGTCTTTTGTCAAGTGTGATCCATCATCATTGTCTCGTTTTTGCTTTTGCCCTCCCCACGGGGAAAAATAATTGAGCAAACACATGGTTGGTATCTAAACTTGCTATCAAAATAATTAAATTTAAATGAGGGTATGACAGTGTGTCACACAGTAATAGATGGTTCAGTGTATTTGGTAGTGGGTTAAACATTTAGGGCCTACTATTTATGTCGCCAGGAACGGTGATGCCAATTGCTCAAATACAGGGCATTATCCTGTGTCAGACCGATATCAAAAGAATATAACGGCCACATCTAATCTGTTGTTAATTGATGAACAAAAAAGGTATTATCTTGTATCGGCAGCTGTGATGCATTATCCAAACCGCTACACGTAATACCATTAGAGTAAATTGTTTTCCTGATTGCTGACAACCACATGTAAGTGATGTGTTAAATTAGAAAACAATAGGTAAATAAAACAAACACTGAAATTAAAGCATGACTGGGGTTAACTTGATTGAGATTAACCTGTTGTCGCGATTGGTGATTTCCAAGTTCTTAGCCTAAAACATGTGCGAGATTAACTACCACGTGACGTGTCCAACCAATCAAAACATGCATGTCATAAGACTTGGTTCCTGTGCCAGAAACTTGAAAGGGAAAAGTAAACAATGCATGTTGTAACTGTGACGATGTAGAGATAGCATGTTACTGCAGTTTGCAGACCTAGTTCAAGTGGATTATTATTATATACTGATTGCGTTGTTGATATTATTCGATGACAAACGTCACAATCAAATTTATTAAAAGAAATTTCAGCTGAGAAAAAAAGAAAAACCCCCACGATCGTGCGATAAGGATGGGTGGTTTTGTGTTTCTCACTAGCCCGAACTTAAAAAACACTAGCCACAGGTGTCGGGTTAGCAGATTTGTCGAACTCTGGTATATCAAAGGCTATGGTATATGCTGACCTGTGTGTAAACTAACTCTTGCTGTTACTAAGGAAGAGTAACCTATATGTTGGCAGCAGATGTTTCTCTCACTGTTTAGACTCTGTTGCAATGATGATGTGTTAGATATATTAGTTTATTATGCATTTATGTCTGTGTCATTGTAACAACATGATAACATTTTCAATCTTGTACACACAAAAATGTGTTATTGACTGCTGAAAAGTGTTATTGGATGCTAAATCACCTATTTTGCAATATGATGTCAAATGAGGTAATACGTTTGTCACGTTCATCCACAAAAAGTATTTAAGAAATAAAAATGCAAGCTGTTTTGTTTATTGTCACAGAAAAACAGACAATTTATAATTCATAAATTATTTGTAACATGTATCATAATATGGTTACTATACAATGGTGTTTGTAACATGGGGTTCCATTGTAGGCCTACACTTGCAAGTTGTGGTGAAAATTTGTATGGGACTTTGAGGTCAGATTTTCTCCACAAGGTGGATTAATACAATAAACTTGCATATTGTAACAACATTGTATTATAATTACAAAATTTCCGATGTTAGACTATTTACTCTATTCTGATTGGATGACGTCGAAGAAAAACTGAATGTTGTCCTTCGATAAACCTCAGAAAATGCTAGGATGTCATTACGTAAAACAGGTCATGGAAAGGATGCTAGAAACTGATTATGTATTATTATGTGTAATTTTAACTAAATAAGTTTTGCTGTTTGTAATTATAAAAATTCTTTGTCATTTTGTTGTGAATTTATTGATGTATAAAAATCACAAGTTTAGTACAAAATCGCTTCGCTACGCTACATGAATTTATACAATTTGTGACTGTTATATATCGATATTTTTTTTTTTTTTTTACAAATGATTCTTATATATTCTATGATTGTATTATGCTCTTAATGCTACAATAGCCATAGTTAAAAATGTGCTGAGGTTAAACAAACCTTTTCTTTTCTTTCCATTGGTCCTTTAATCTTATAGTGAGACATCATCAAGACCTATCTTAATTAAATTATTATAATGTATGTTCAAATAAAGGAATAAGCAAGCTAGATTTGTCATTTGCCCAAATGTGTGCTTTTTGTTTACAAAAATCTTATGTTGTTGACTAGAGAGTGATTTGTTAAGTATCAACATTTATTCAAGTGTGTACGAAGCATGGATCAATATTCATCTAAGGCTAAATTGATATACTCTGGGTGGATGGGAACTACAACTTTTTACTTTTTCATATATACCTGGTAATAATTTCTTATTTTTATGTGTATAGGAAAAGGAGATCTCGAAGCCGTTCTAGAGATAGGTCAAACTACAGAAGTCAATCTCGAGACAGGAACCGATCACGAAGTCGATCTCGAGACAGGAACCGATCACGAAGTCGATCTCGAAACAGGAAGAAACATCGATCTCGTAGCCGATCTCGAGACACAAAGAAAGATCATTACCGAGACCGGCATAGTCCTGACGATGATAGGTATTATGCTCACAGTAAGAAGTCACGTGACCGACCACGGAATAAAGACAAGGATCACAGTAAAGACAAATACAACGACATTCCCATGGAACCCTCTGTTGGTGATGTATGTGTGAACATCTTGTTATTGCAGCACATGTTGTCTTTAAGAAGTAACGTTTGTTTTGTTTAACGACACCACTAGAACACACTAATTTATTAATCATTGGGGGCGGGACGTATCCCAATGGTAAAACATTCACTTGATGCACAGTTGGTCTGGGATTGATCCCCATCAGTGGACCCATTGGGCTATTTCTCACTCCAACCAGTGCACCACCTCTAGTACAACAAAGGCCGTGGTATGTGCTATACTGTCTGTGGGATGGTGCATATAGAAGATCCCTGGCTACTGCTGTTATTCGAAAAGAGTACTTCATTAAGTGGCGACAGCGGGTTTCCTCTCTCAATATCTGTGTGTTCCTTAACCATCTGTCCAACTCCATATAACCGTAAATGAAATGTGTTGAGTGCATCATTAAATAAAAACATTTCCTTCCTTCCTTATTAATCATTGTCTACTGGATGTGAAACATTTGGTAATTTTTACATATAGTCTTAGGAAACCTACAACATTTTTCCATTAGTAGCCAGGGATCTTTTATATGCACCATCCCACTGACAGGATAGCACATACTACGGCCTTTGATATACCAGTTGATATACCGGCGGGGATCGATCCCAAACCAACTGTACATCAGGCGAGCACTTTACTACTGGGCTACATCTCTCCTCGGCGTCAAAAGTGTGCCGATTAAGCCATTGGCCTTAAGGCTGATAGGTCCTGAGTTTGTATCCTGGCACTCACTCACACCCAAAGTGAATTTGAATGGCATAGTGTATGGCCACTACACTGACTTTTCTCTCATTAATGTCTAACAGACTCATTTTTAACCAACTCTCAGAAACAGGGTTTGTAAAGATTTTTTATTAAGATACTTGCATGCTTATTATTAAAATGCTTATTAATTGTGAAAAAAACCCTTACAAATGAATGACCAGCAGATGACAACAAACTGAGCTGTGTTACGGATTTTGGAAAGTTTATGAAGAATAGACTTTCATTCTAGGCCTATTTTGGGTATCTGTTATCAGTTCTTTGTGTTTGAGAAAATTAAAAAACGCTTGTTCTTTCATATAACTTCTTTCACAGAAACCCAAATTTTTGCCCAGTTTCCGTGCTTCCAGTATTACATCAGACAGTCTTTCGATCATGGAATGAGCTAAAAATATGCATTAATTATTGATTATTATGCTTCTTTATTTGTCTCCATCAGATTTACACTGGCAAAGTGACGACCATCATGCAGTTTGGCTGTTTTGTACAGCTCGAAGGATTGCGGAAACGCTGGGAAGGCTTGGTTCACATATCACAGGTATGAAAGTTTGTTTTGTTTGACAACACTACTAGAGCACATTGTTTAATTAATCATAGGCTATTGGATGTCAAACATTTGATAATTTTAACATATATGGTATTTGATAATAGGAAGTCATTGACTTCACTTTCCTGTTGTTTATCTACAGATTAGCATGGCTGAAGTATAACTGAGAGTATTGAAGGTCTGTGTCAAATGCATCCACTTCTTGGTGTGTAAAGATCAGCATGATTTTCTAAATGCACCTCCTGTTCATGGTTGCCTTAACGGCTCGAGCACGGAGGTCAGACCGCTCATCGGGGGTTTCGGTGTCCATGGCCCTGCTGGTTTCCATGGAGCTGTCCATCAGGGACTTGGTATTAGACATTTTGAAGTTGATGCTACCCACTTTGATGAGACATACGATTGCTAACAGATTCCATCATCTTGGTCCAGTGGTTGCAGCTTAAGATCTGGTGAATATGGGTCGTCCTCGCCAGCGTTGGCGGCACTGTCGGGTCATGAGACTGCATCCATAGATGTCCTTCTACCCAACAGGCACTTGTTTTCCTGCACTTTACTACATTTTGCACTTGTTTAGTGTTGGTTCTTTTGCCAAGTTGAGTATGGCTGTTTTGCACTTGCACTTAGGCCATGTGTTGCCACCATTTTGATCTAATAGTTCTTGCGTGTCTTGTAACTGCTTAGTTCTTGTTCTGATGGATGTTACTGTAGCTCTTGTTATTTACAAAGTTAAACTTGTTTGCATGATGTTTGACCCGTACATCCTTATAGGCGTGAGGATCATTTTTGGGGTCATGTGGTAACTAACCGTAGTACCAGCTAATTTTGGTATTTCTTGATAGTGTATATCCTGATTATTATTAGTTTATATCCTCCCAAACTCCCTGCTTCCGTGTCTGCGTTCGATGGGTTTATACCCTCCCAGCCTCCCCGCTTCGGAGTCTCTGTTTGATGGATTTATACCCTCCTGGCCTCCCTGCTTCTGCATCTCTGTTTGATGGGTTTATACCCTCCTGGCTTCCGTGTCTCTGTTCGATGGGTGTATACCCTGCCGGCCACCCCGCTTCGGAGTTTTTGTTTGATGGGTTTATAGCCTCCCTGCTTCCGCATCTCTGTTTGATGGGTTTATACCCTCCTGGCCTCCCCGCTTCCGTGTCTCTGTTCGATGGGGTTATACCCTCCCGACCTCCCCGCTTCCGCATCTCCATTCAAAGGGTTTATATCCTCCCGACCTGCCCACGTCCTTTTGATGGGTTTATACCCTCCCGGCCTCCCCGCTTCCGTGTCTCTGTTTGATGGGTTTATACCCTCCCGACCTCCCCACTTCCACGTCTCTGATGGGTTTATACCATCCCGACCTCCCCGCTTCCGCATCTCCATTCAAAGGGTTTATATCCTCCCGACCTGCCCGCTTATGTTTGATGGGTTTATACCCTCCCAGCCTCCCCGCTTCCGTGTCTTCGTTTGATGGATTTATACCCTCTCGGCCTCCCCGCTTCCATGTCTCCGTTTGATGGGTTTATACCCTCCCGACCTCCCCACTTCCACGTCTTCGTTCGATGGGTTTATACCCTCCCTGCTTCCGTGTCTCCGTTTGATGGGTTTCTACCCTCCCGGCCTCCCCACTTCCGTGTCTCCGTTTGATAGGTTTATACCCTCCCGGCCTCCCCGCTTCCACGTCTCCGTTCGATGGGTTTATACCCTCCCCGCTTCCGTGTCTCCGTTTGATGGGTTTATACCCTCCCGGCCTCCCCGCTTCCGTGTCTCCGTTTGATGGGTTTATATCCTCCCGACCTGCCTGCTTCCGTTTGATGGGTTTATACCCTCCCGGCCTCCCCGCTTCCGTGTCTCCGTTTGATGGGTTTATACCCTCCCGGCCTTCCCATCTCCGTTCGATGGGTTTATACCCTCCTGGCTTCCGTATCTCCATTCGATGAGTTTATATCCTCCCGACCTCCCCGCTTCCGTGTCTCCGTTCGATGGGTTTATACCCTCCTGACCTCCCTGCTTCCGTTTGATGGGTTTATACCCTCCTGACCTCCCCACTTCCGTGTCTCCGTTTGATGGGTTTATACCCTCCTGGCCTCCCCACTTCTGTGTCTCCGTTCGATGGGTTTATATCCTCCCGACCTGCCCGCTTCGTTTGATGGGTTTATACCCTCCCGACCTCCCTGCTTCCGCATCTCCATTCAAAGGGTTTATATCCTCCCGACCTGCCCACGTCTGTTTGATGGGTTTATACCCTCCCGGCCTCCCCGCTTCCGTGTCTCTGTTTGATGGGTTTATATCCTCCCGGCCTCCCCGCTTCCACGTCTCTGTTTGATGGGTTTATATCCTCCCGACCTGCCTGCTTCCGTTTGATGGGTTTATACCCTCCTAACCTCCCCACTTCCATGCCCCCATTTGATGGGTTTATATCATCCCGACCTCCCCACTTCAGTGTCTCCATTCGATGGGTTTATACCCTCCTAACCTCCCCACTTCCATGCCCCCATTTGATGGGTTTATATTCTCCCGACCTCTCCGCTTCCATGTCTCCATTCGATGGGTTTATATTCTCCCGACCTCTCCGCTTCCGTGTCTCCGTTTGATGGGTTTATATCCTCCCGACCTCCCCGCTTCCGTGTCTCCATTTGATGGGTTTATATCCTCCCGACCTCTCCGCTTCCGTGTCTCCATTTGATGGGTTTATATCCTCCCGACCTCTCCGCTTCCATGTCTCCGTTTGATGGGTTTATATCCTCCCGACCTCCCCGCTTCCGTGTCTCCGTTTGATGGGTTTATATCCTCCCGACCTCCCCGCTTCCATGTCTCCGTTTGATGGGTTTATATCCTCCCGACCTCTCCGCTTCCATGTCTCCGTTTGATGGGTTTCTACCCTCCCGGCCTCCCCGCTTCCGTGTCTCCGTTTGATGGGTTTATATCCTCCTGCTTCCGTGTCTCCGTTTGATGGGTTTATATCCTCCCGACCTCCCCGCTTCCGTGTCTCCGTTTGACGGGTTTATATCCTCCCGACCTCCCCGCTTCCGTGTCTCCGTTTGACGGGTTTATATCCTCCCGACCTCCCCGCTTCCGTGTCTCCGTTTGACGGGTTTATATCCCCCCGACCTCTCCGCTTCCGTGTCTCCGTTTGACGGGTTTATATCCTCCCGACCTCTCCGCTTCCGTGTCTCCGTTTGACGGGTTTATATCCTCCCGACCTCCCTGCTTCCGTGTCTCCATTTGACGGGTTTATATCCTCCCGACCTCTCCGCTTCCGTGTCTCCGTTTGATGGGTTTATATCCTCCCGACCTCCCCGCTTCCGTGTCTCCATTTGATGGGTTCCGGGGAAAGAAGGAAGCTTTAGGCATGTGACCAGAACAGGATACAGAGGACTCATTGGAAGATTTCAAGCCATCCCATTGGCTGTTGGGATGTTCGGACCAGTCTGCTTACTTAGGGTGAATATGCCATTTGTTGAGGTCAAGTTAAGTATTCATAAAAGAGAAAATGGTCCAAGTTTTCTACGTTTGCTTGAGTGTTATAACTATTTTTGTTTATTTGCAGTTACGCCGAGAAGGACGGGTTACCAATGTGACTGACGTTGTAAGCAGGGGTCAAAAAGTATTTGTAAAGGTGTTGTCATTCACAGGAAACAAGACCAGTTTATCCATGAAGGTTTGGGTTGAATTTTTATCATTTTAAATAAACTATGGATAGATTCTTTTTTTTTAGAAACAGACAGAATTTTTAATGTCATGTTTTTCACTTACAGAAATAATTTTATTATAAAGTGTTGGGAAACCTTGGTTATCCTTAAAAATTGAAATTCATGGATGGTAGAATAGGTGTGATGACGTGTTATAAACATTTATCCTGCAACCACTGTTTCTGTTGGGCGATTATGATAACCTATTAAAACAAAGTTATAAACGTATACTAGCAGATTATGACTTTTGACGTCACTCATATGACCTCTAGGTCATCGTACAATGTGGCTGAAATAACAGAAATAATAGCTTTTCCCCTTAATTTTTATGGTCTGCAGGATAAAGATAATAACTAGTTAATGACATCGGATATCTGCTTTATCCTGTTCAGGCTGAATGAGAAATATATTCCGCTCCACAGAGCCTCACGGAACTTCCCATACTTACCTTCACAGGATAAAGCAGGTATCCGACGTCATTAACTAGTTATTCTCTATTAAAATCAATAAAAAGCACTAAAATAGAAAATAATATTCAAGTAAGTTTAGAATAACAATATTAAATTGTCAAAATGCCATATTTGACATGGTAAAAAATTATTTTGTTAACTATATTTGTATTTGCACTTCGGTTAAATACATATTGTGTAGTTAAATATTCTTTAAAAGAATGTGTTATATTATCAGGATGCGGATCAGAATAGTGGAGAAGATCTGAACCCCGGAAAGACAAAATCTCTTAAGGGTGATGACGAACATATGGAGATGGAAGCCCGGAATCCTGACCGCCCAATAACAATGCCCCTTGTTGGCGCTCTGGAACAAGATGAGATAGTTTCAACACAGAAGACATTCAAGCGTATCTCGTCACCCGAGCGCTGGGAGATCAAACAGATGATTGCTGCCAATGTGATTGACAAGTCACAGCTGCCAGACTTTGATGAAGAAACGGGGCTTCTTCCAAAAGATGACGATTCAGGTGAGTTTAGTCTTGCCTCAATGAAAAGTTAAAAATGTGTTTTGTTTTAACGACACCACTAGAACAGATAGATTTATTAATCATTGGATGTCAAACATTTGGTAATTGTAGTCCGAGGAAACCAGCTACAATTTTCCATTAGTAGCAAGGGATCTTTTATATGCACAGACCGTCAAGTATCCTACTTTTCCCTATTTATTCCTCTTTTATGAGTCCCTATTTAGCCCTCTTTTTGATGAAAATTCCAATTTTTTCCCTTTTTTTTTGCACTTTTGACCAGTTTCATATTTTTAATTTTTTTAGTGAGACCATATTTTTTCTCTTCACACCATTTGCTCCAGATGACTTGCTATGAGACATATTGTGATATCTGTGGCATAGTCATTGAAATCTGAATATGCAGATGGGATGCATGGTTACAGACTTCCACTTATTAATTTTCACAATGCAATATAATTTCTGAATTTATAAACATGTTTCTGGTTTTTTGGTAATATCTGATTTTGCTGAATGCTGAAAACTAGAAAAACAAAACAACTGCTAAATTGGGTGGGTGTTTGTGCAAATATCTTACATTTTTCACATTTCTCATCATGTCTACATTGTACGAAGTCAGGCTGAAGCTGTTTGGGTTACCTCTGTTATACTGGTGCATAGTGTCTAAGGAAGTAGGACTTCAGTGCTCATTTGCTTACTGTAACAAGTATTCTATTAAATGTGCACACCTGCAGTATCATAATTATTTGACATATTTCTACCAATTCAGTTAACACACAGCTACTAAATCTAGCTATATTATCCAGTTGATCTACCAAGAGAAAACTAATTTAAAAATAGTGTCCATACCCACATTCAATCACATACATACACACACTGCCATTGCTTCTGTTTTTGATGGTGTCACTGGGTCAGTAATGTCTTATGGGGATTTTTCAGTCAACACCCCTGTCATTTCAGAGTTAAAATTTGACCTTGTAACTTGTATTATTCAATAGCATAAAAGGAATACTGCATTGTGTTGCTTTTTAAAAGTCTTACTCCAAAGAACCAAATTCAACCACTGCATTGTCTGAATGAAAAGTGGTGGATCGGAATGGCTATAAGGGGTGTTGGGAGGCCATCTTAAAACAAAATAAGTGCCTATTTTATTCCTATTGTCTTATTTTCCTGTATTATTATCTTTTCAATGGTTTTCTATTTACATATTTAGTTTTTTGAGATGGCTCACTCACTTGACCCCTGCAATATTCTCTATTTTGGGACATTTACTTTTATACAAAATTCCTATTTTCTTCCTATTTTGTGGGCAAAATTCCTATTTTAACCCTATTTTCAGGCAATAAAAATTCCTATTTTCCAATTTTTTGGACCCACCGCCTCACTTGACGGCCTGTATGCACCATCCCAGACAGGATAGCACACACTACATCCTTTGATATATCAGTCATGATGCACTGGCTGGAACGAATAATAACCCAGTGGAAGGAAAGAAGGAAATGTTTTATTTAATGATGCACTCAACACATTTTTATTAAATTAAAATTTTAATTGGTTTATTTTTTATCAATTCAGGTTTAGTCATTAAGTTTATAGCATTAAAAAAAAGTTTTTAAATGCATTTTATATATTTTAACATCCATGTGAGTGACACCAAATCAGTTTATGGTAGGCAAGAGAATTAATTTGCAAACCGGTTGTGTAATAATAACTAATAAGATGTTTTGTAATTGATATGAAGGTCTCATTAGTCAGCTGATCTTTTAAACACAGGGGCGAGACGTAGCCCAGTGATAATGTGTTCCCTTGATACGTGGTCAGTCTGTGATCTATCCCCGTTGGTTGCTACATTGGACTATTTCTTGTTCCAGCCAGTGCACCACAACTGGTATATCAAAGGCCATGATATGTGCTATCATGACTGTGAGATGGTGCATATAAAAGATCCCTTCCTACTAATGGTAAAATTTTGCGGGTTTTCTCTCTAAGACTAAATGTCAAAATGACCAAATGTTTGACATTGATTGATTAATTAATCAATGTGCTCTAACAGGGCTTCTAGATTATGGTAGCCCCACTTAGTGTTGGGCTAGTAAATAACTACTATAACTAGCCCGACGGCTAGTGGAAAAAACTCTTGTCAGATGCTGCATTTCAGTCTTATTTTGTAAATATGAATATCCTGCCCCCTCTTACCACCCACCAATCTAAGAGGTTTTAAGCTCCATCTCCCTCTTTAGGTGACATATACTTGATTATTACTAGTTATTAGTAAAATTGTTTTTATTTAAAGTAGGGCTAGTGAATTTTTAATCATGGCTAGTAAATGTTTAAAATCACTATCCCATGGCTAGTGGATATTTATAAAATTCTAGAAGCCCTGGCTCTAGTGGTGTCATTAAACAAAACTTTAACCTTCAGTAGTTAGCTGATCTTTTAAAAACATATCTGGTACATACCAGTACTACTAGGTATTTTATAAAGGTTTTAAATTTGATTGTGATAGTCCTGTTTTTTTTAGATGAGGATGTGGAAGTGACACTAGTGGAGGAGGAGCCACCTTTCTTACATGGTCATGGTCGTCATTGGGTTGACCTGAGTCCAGTTAAAATTGTTAAAGTAAGTGATGAAATTAATTAAACTGAAACAGATTTTATCTATACCTTCTATAGGCAAAGCTGCCCAGTGAATTTGATTAAGGAGTTTGTGCGATCCTGATGGCAAGTGGTCTACAAGTCACTGCTTTCGATTTGCTGTCACATGCAATATTTCACTAACAAATAGTTGGCCACCAGTAATCTTTGACCAATCCATGACATCAATATACCTACCGATGTAACTTTATTCAAGAAATAAAGTGTAAACATTGGAAAAACAAAAGTTCATTGTTTTGCCACCATTTTGATTATTTACACTGGAATCCAAAGATTTGTTACTCTAATACTAATAGTAATGCAGTGCAAGTGTAATATGCAAAACGGTAACCAGTTTTTTATTAGTTTTAAAGGTTGCATGTCACCATTTACAAAATGCTAAACTTTAAATGTGTAAATTATTAATTTAATTTATAAAATATCACATATACATGTATTGTTAAAAAAAAGAAAAAAAAAAAAAAAGTTTAGGAACACAATATCATAAAATAGATAAATTTAACAAAGTACCTACATTGAAAAATTACTAATTTGGTGTGTTTGGAGGGTGGGGGGTGGCAAGCCTTAAACTTTTTTGGGGGGTGGGGGTGGGGAGGTTGAGTTCTCATTCATAAGTAAATAAATAATGCTGTTAATTGTTGTAATAGCTAGGTAACAATTATTGTTTTATAACTTAGGTGGTTTTAGTGGAAACAATTATTTAAAAATGTTAATAGATTTTATTCTAAACTGATGAAAATTATTTCCATATTTTTCTAAACAAACCATAAAGTATGCCAAATAAGCCTATCTGTTGTGAAAATTGACAAATTGATTAAGCATGATCTCAGTATGAAAAATGTACATTAAAAGGTTAATTATTTCAATTTACTGGTTTTTTGTTTTATCAACAGTTAAAATTGGGCAAGTGAATTTTTCACCATGGCCAGTGAATTTTCAAACCTCTGGCCCTATGGCAAATGAATTTTAAAGAAATTCTAGAACCCTTGCCATCAGTCTGTCTTTCTGTCTGTCTCTTGTTTGTCTGTTCATAGGTTCCATATATAGACTTTTTCCCCGCAATGCAACAACATGCTGAAATTTTGTGTGTTGCTTTTAAGTTATCATGTTTACAGATCAACAGATCAAGTTTACCCATTTTTTTCACAGAGTTATGGCCCTTAAATGATACTGGAAAAAAAGACTGTTTTGCTTTAGCAGTACTCTGAGAATGCTTGTTTCATTTGATTGTGCAGAATCCTGATGGGTCACTGGCCCAGGCAGCCATGATGCAGAGTGCTCTTCAAAAGGAGAGGAGAGAAATGAAGCAAGCCCAAAGAGAGGCTGAGATAGATTCTGTACCAGCTGGTCTCAACACAGATTGGATTGATCCCATGCCCTCTGGTTTGTATCTATGTTCTCTGTGTAAAGTTTGTTTTGTTTAACGAGACCACTAGAGCACCTTGATTTATTAATCACCGGCTGTTGGATGTCAAACATTTGATAATTTTGACATATAGTCTTAGAGAGGAAGCCCGCTACATTTTTCCATTAGTAGCAAGGGATCATTTATATGCACCATCCCACAGACAGGATAGCACATACCACGGCCTTTGATATACCAGTCGTGGTGCACCGGCTGGAAGGAGAAATAGCCCATTGGACCTGCTTATGAGGAACGATCCCAAACCAACCACACATCAAGCTAGCACTTTACCACTGAGCTACATCCCGCCCCCAATAAGTGTTGAATACAGCACAGGAGAGTTATCTATATCAGTCTGAATGACATAAATAGAGATTATTATATCAAAATTACTGTATTGCCAGAGCGAATGTAATACATAAATCCAAAGTTTCATAAAATCAGTATGACTCAGAAGCGAGTGTATTAATTTCTTTATTATCCATATTATCCATATTTTGTTTTGGTTTGAATAGGCTAACAAGGACCATGTCGAAACATTTCAAACGTAACCAGAAGGAAATGACATCATGTTATTATGTCCCTTCCAAAAATGACGTCATTTGTTGGTCATGTGAAATCATTATAGCACCCGTGTGTCATAGTGGTTATATTTCCTTGTATATCGAGAAGTATGTGGATAATAACATAATCTACTACCTTTATTACTTATCTAAGCTTACTGAAAATGTTATAGGTCTCAATGTTAGTGTGATATTTGTTAATTTTAACTGAGCAGACATTTTGAATACCATTTGTTGCAACCTTGTACATATACATACACATACACATTTGACATGTATTGTTTTTGATGGGAAAGTTTTCAAAACAATTGTTTTTCCATACTTTTACAGCTGATGGTCGTAAACTTGCTGCAAACATGCGAGGAGTGGGCATGACTCCACAAGATATTCCTGAATGGAAGAAACATATAACTGGGGGGGCAAAGGCCTCTTATGGAAAGAAGGAGAAAAAGTCCCTTCTTGAACAAAGACAGAGTTTGCCAATATTTAAACTTAAAGAAGAACTTGTTAAGGTTTGCATTTTCTAACTTTTTACCAAAATATTATATTACACTTTCAAAAATAAAGTCTGGAAGTTGTATTCAATACTAGTGTTATGCTAGTGGGAAGTATGATGTTTGTTTAAAGTAATCATTTGTTCAAAATTAAATTTCACCAAACAAAGAAGAAAAGGCATAGTCCATCCCAGTAAGATTAAGACTAAGAGTTTATTTTTACCTTTAGACTACTGGATTAATTGTTGACAAAAACCACCTGGAGTGGGTACAAGTTTATAATTTTTACTCACTTAAATGTTTTATAAATACATAAAATAAAGTTCATATTTGAATCGGTAAGTTTGTGGGTTTTCATAATTTTTATATTATAAATCAGTTTTGTTGATTAAAATTAGGCAAAACAAAAATCGAAAAAGTTGCATTTACTTACCGGCATTTGTGGCCAGCTGTCCAGTATTTGTCTATTATTCCTGATAATAGTGGTTTTCTGACCAGAAATGTTTTTAAAAAATGAACTACGGTTCATATCCCAATATTTGGTGATTTTCGTTGTTGGTAAAACAATAAAATTTATGATCAAATTAGCTGTCACAATCAGCTATCGATCCCTGAAAATGACCGCAACGTGCTGCCATTGTTGTCAAGCGAAAATACTTGCCGAAAACCACTTTCTTAACTCAAAATTCTACGGTATTTTCAATTGAAAAACAACAAACAAAAGCTAGCATGCTGCTAAATAAACTATTTCCTGTGAGTGTCGTGTGCAAAACAGCGGGAAATATAATTGGGGGAAAGCACTGTATACAGTGTACAGTATGTCGACTAGCGTGTCATAGGGCGAGATATCTCGCCTGCAGTAGTCAGAAGGTTAAGAAGGCATTTTATGTTGGACTATTTTTTAAACATAATGTGCTGAATTTACAAAGCGTGTTTTTATTTTACACAAGAGTAACTCTGTATTGTATTGACATGCAATCTTGTGGATCATCATTTACCATGGTACCTAACAAATGCATGGGATGGACTGTGCTGTAGTCATGAATTCTATAATAACAAACTTTCATTTGACTGGAAATAAGCCCAGGGGGCCAAAGCAACTCATTGTGAGATTAGCATGGCGTGGGCTTATTCCAAGACCAGGTGCCAGTTTTGTTTTTTTATTTAAACATTCAGTACCACATCTGTTAATTACAGTGTTCCATTTGTTATAAATAAATAATATATATATTTTTTTTTACTCGCATCTAATTATAAAAATATACCTTATATATTACAGTTACTTACCACTGCTGTTTACTTACATCTAAAATGTAATGTTGAGGAGACTATTAACAACAGCAATTAACAACACACTCGCATTAAGCTAAGATTCCATTAATGCGGTAAGCAGATCCGGCATGCGTGATGTGGCAAAAATGGAACTGCATGTAGACGCACGAGAGTGATTCCACATGTCCGGCTGTGGATGCAGTTTGTCACGCGGCTGCAAATCGCTGCGAATGCGGAAAACTGAATCGCTCCATGTAGCGATCCGTGCGGAAACTGAATGCATCACGCATGCGGCATCCGCTTACCGCGTTAATGGAATCTTAGCTTTAGTGTATACCCGTTTGTTTCCGACACAGAGAGGTCTGTGTGTGTGTGTGTGTGTGTGTGTGTGTGAGTGAGTGGGGTGTCAGACTGTCACAGCTTTAACTCTCTTCAGCTATAGTTGTCAATCTGGGTCACTGCCAATGAGAATAAGGTATTTGCCTACTTAGCATTAACATTGGCCTTGATCAAAGTGTGCCCCACCTGTGGTTTCAAATAGACACTGGTTTTAGTTCAGACTTGGATTGGGTAGATCATGAAACCTGCAGACATCAAATTGAAAACAATGTTATACACTGTTTAAATGCTACATGTAAATCTCACTGGTGGTAATAAGATGTTTTTACATTTGTGCTTAATTGTTTGTTACAGTGTTCCTACAGGAGGCGTGACCTTTTAAATAAACTTTGACAAAATGTGCATTCTCCTTTATTTACTGTGACACAGCGATGAGGTGTGTGTGTGTGTGTGTGTGGGGGGGGGGGGGGGGGGTGTTATTTACGAATAAGGGCCTAATTTCCTAAATGCCATCAAAAAGGAGAGTTTGGGGAAGGGCTTTATTAAAAAATATAGGCTAATTTCCGGTCAAATAAAGTACACACACTTGCCCACTCCATTTTTATACTGCGTTCAAAACTATCTTACTAATGCCCTACTTACTGCACATATTCTGTATGCATTTGGAGTAATTATTTTGGAAGTTTTTGCTGGAATTTTGACTTTTAGAAGTCACATTTTAGTAAGAGGTAATTTATTATGTTTGTTCATAAAACAACACCAAATGAGTAACTTCTGTAAGTCCCACAGTACTTGATGCCATTTTACTTCTGTCCTGTTACATTTCCCTCCCATGTAAAAAGGACGTCTGCTTCAGTTAAAATGAAGTAATCAGAGGAGATATTTTTATGGAATACAGTAGGGATGTGAATAATTGTTATTGCTAAGTCAGTAATTTAATCATTTGAGATATTCTATGCACTAAGAATACATTACTATTTACCACTGAATAGTGTCATCTGTTATGTTTCAGGCTGTGAATGACAACCAGATCCTGATCGTGATTGGTGAGACTGGGTCAGGGAAGACAACTCAGATCACACAGTACCTGGCAGAAGCTGGGTACATCACTCGGGGAAAGATCGGCTGTACTCAGCCTCGTCGAGTAGCAGCAATGTCCGTGGCCAAGAGAGTGTCAGAAGAATTTGGCTGTAGATTGGGACAGGAGGTACATTTTTTTTTTTTTTTTTTTTTTTTAAAACCTCGAAAACCACCAATGCCACAAACATTTAACACAGAGACAAATAATTATTTTTGTTTTTTATTACCCGAGCCAGGGATACACTGAACCTGCAGTGCATGCTGGGTAATATCCACCATGTTGGGTCATACTCATGGGAGACACACCCATAATCGCACCTGTGAAGTGGGTGAAACTCAGTGTAGCCTTACACCTCCCCATTGAGCCTAGTGGTGCACTCACTCTGGGTTGGAGCTGGTACTGGCATGAAAAATCCTCCACTGTGGAGGTATATTTATATTGTGTTGAGATTTTCACAGTGTTAATAGTCATAAATTATACAGATTGTATGCAAGATTGACATAAGTGTGGGAGAAATGTGCCATGAAATAACAAAAGAAATAACCAATGCAGTTATCTGTTACACCACAGACCTAATTGGGGCTTAGTTGTGCAAGTGTGAATTCTTACTCATTACCTGTATATCCACTTTGTAAGGTGAATGGATAACCCCATATTATGATCTTTAATATGTGATCAAAATTAAATGGTGAAAAAAGTGGTGGACCATGATACTAACACATGTCTTATAAGATTAAAGGACCAGCTTCTCATGGTCACAAAACTCTGCTGCAGTTTTTAGATGCAGCAAGCCACTTGCTAAAGCTTCAGTTATACAGGGGTTCTAGAATATGGTGGCCCAATGCCAGGGGCCAGTGGGTTTTTTAAGACTCCGACTACTAAGTAATCCTTTGAACTTGCCTGATTGCCAGTGAAAAAAAACATTCTTTCAATTTGGTAATATTTCACTCTCAATTACGTAATGGAGAATACACGGTTAACTGTCGATTCTTGAAAAATACGAATCGACAGTTAACCGTGTATTCTCTAACTTAATCCATTATTCATTAAAAAAAATTACATGACTGCTAGATTAACTTTTATTTGATATTTTTTAATGAAAATATTGGTTAAAATGGCAAAGAATATTTACAAAACTAATAACCCAAAACGGTAGTATCCTTTCGGACCTAACCTGAACGATTTGGTCAGGAAAACCTCAGCAGTGGATAGCTGGCATTAAGTGTGATGCACGTGCTAAACATGTAACCTGTGATTTCCGATTTAGTTTCCGACAACCTTCGTTGTGTTCCGCCAGAATACATTACTATCACTAGTATCAGGTTTATAAGGTTAAATTACATGTTCATTTGATGATTCAGAAGCTTGACCTTGTGGGCTAATGCCTTGTACTTGTTTACAGTGTACCGTAAAATGGGGTAATAAGGGTACGATTTTGACACTTTTCTTATAAATTATCCATACATCTAACTGTTGTGGGAGGAAGTCCTATGCCATTTTGTGACTACTTGGTCAGACTTCTCAATGGTTCATGCCATGTTCCAAAATCTAAACTCCAAGTATTTTTTTTTTCTTTTTCTAATGACTGTCCCTTATTACCCCATGGATGGGGGTTATAAGGGATTGCCATTGGTTTTAGTTGATGTTCCTATTATAACTTCAATAGGGGTTATAAGGAACCATATTTTTAAAAATAAATTTAATAATGTTTCACAACAAAACAATAGAAAACAAGTAAATCAGAGCTCTAAATAAACCTGAGTAAGCCCGGCGGGGTCCGTCTTTTGGCACAAAATGAACTAATCACAGAAGAAAAAAAAAATCTGTTCTCCAGATCTTGGATGGTTTAAAATACAACAGAAAATGTTTTAACAATAGTTTTTGTCATCTAAACAATTGTAACACATGTCAACAGTTTCTTTCTTTTGGGCAAAATGAAGCTTCAATTCCTTCACTTCCATAACACCCCTTTTCAATTCGTTCGGTTTTTCGATCTTTTGTTTCAAGTCCTCCATTGGATAGAATAAAATGCCAGTTATTTTGGGCCACTTTCAATTCCCACCACTCTTCTCCATTGCTTTTATTGAGCATCTGTTATCCTTCATCAATGTTATTACATCTGGATATATCTCATTATCGTAAGTGAACAAGACATAGTCGCCTTCTTGTACATTCAAACTCAAAGTCCACTATTAACAATATTCACAGCCTTTAATATGTCTTCTTTTGAATGTTTTTTACGAAGTTTTTCACCCATACTGTCTCTTATTACCCCAGGTTGAAGCACTTTTTACCTGAAATTAAAAATGATAATTTTTTTATCACAATAAATACTCATATCCTTGTGATATTCTACATAAATATATCTTATATGTTTCACTACTTCTAGCAATGGTGATTTCTTGTGTACTTCTTTTGGCTAATCCTGGGCAGATAAAGTTTTGACCAACATAATTTTTTCATGAAATTCGCACATTTTTTCAGTCTACTCTCTCCCAACATACAAGCAATAATGAATAAACAACTTACCTTGTATTCTTCAACAACACATTAGTCTTCAATAAAAAAATGTTGCTTTGCTTCTCTGTTTCAAAACAAAATGAAAATATGCAATGAAAGTTTTTTTCAGAAAAATGTCCCTTATTACCAGGCAGTCCCTTATTACCCCATTTTACGGTGCAAGTTCTGTGGGTAGTGGGTTCGAATCCCTGTCCCGAACTCATAAAAAGTTCAAATTGCATTGTTTCACAGGTGTTGATTCTTGAAAAATAATCTACACCTTGAACAATAGTGTGACATCACAGATATGGATTACTGAATGGTATAATTTTTTCGTCTTGTCCACTAATTTTATCTCATTTATTGGTGTGTTGTTTTTTTAAATGTTACATAGTCTTATATTTTAGACAGCATGCATACCATCCTATGAAAATATATTTTGTAAATAATCTGTTTGGTTTGACGTATGAAGAAAAGTAAAAGCAATTTAGAAAACAGTTGGCTCATAAATAAATAACTTGTAGTAAATTCCATAGTATGAAAAAAGGTGTTCACTGTGGGAAGAACTTTAATATAATATGCCATAACACCTAACTGAAGATTTGTTATAAAAACACCAACAACATTTGTTTTGCTATTCAGATTGGCTACACGATCCGTTTTGAGGACTGCACGAGCCCGGAGACGAAGATCAAGTACATGACGGACGGCATGATGCTGCGGGAGTGTCTGATTGACCCCGACCTGCTGCAGTACTCCATCATCATGCTGGATGAAGCCCACGAGAGAACCATCCACACAGATGTCCTCTTTGGCTTACTCAAACAGGTCAGTGATGTGCGGTCCGTCTGAGATCAGTCTCTGTCGGTAGCCCATTGGGCTATTTCTCATTCCAGCCAGTGGACCACGACTGGTATATCAAAGGCTGTTCTGTGCTATTCTGTCTGTGGGAAAATGCATACAAAAGATCTGTAGTTACTAATGGAAAAATATAGCAGATTTCCTCTCAAAGACTACATGTATATATGTTAAAATTACCAAATGTTTGACATCCACTAGGCGATGATTAAGACAATGTGCTCTAGTTAAACAAAACAAACTTTAAACAAACAAGTCGGTCAACTCTCACTGTGTGCAACTGGAGCATGCTATAGGAAGAGATTTGGGTACAGATCCAAGAGTGAGTACCGGGTGTATTCACCCCTCCCGAACTTTGAAGCATCCAAAACATCCAGTGTTTAAAGTTGCAGACCCTAGTTTGAGCCCATGAAAATGCACACTGAGTTTAATTAATGTACAAACCTGCAAGACATTTGGATAAGGTTATAACTAAAGATGTGATGTTTAACAAATAATTAGAGCTTGTCTCAATAACCAGTACTTCTCAGACGATTGTGCGTTTTTGGAATTATGATAAATGGATTTTAGGGTATTGATAAAAAACTTGGATGACCAGAACCACTTTAGGTGTACAAAAAATTAATATTTTAAACAATAAAATGTTAGTATTTCTAATTTAAATGATGAAAAACAGCTTTAATAGTGAAAAATATGTCAGTGTTTTAATCTAGGGTCTATCACTTCATAGATAGTACTAACCCAAATAACTTCCAGCTGAGTCAAAGTTCGAGGTGCACCCAACTTTTGATAGAGAAGTGAACACTACAAGTCCTGTGATTAGTGATAAATGTCAGTGTGTTGGTTGTGAAAAACATTAGTTTCATCTGGGCAAAAAATGTAGTCAATTTTATTTCATCTAGTACCACTGTGTCAAGTAGCCTTGTGCTTGAAACATGTATGGGGTACCTATAAAAAAACAAAAAAAACAATTATCTCTGAAATGAGCAGCTTGACCCCCTATTTTTTCTGATTCACTTTAAGGGTGAGGGGTGGTAGTATTTATATCTGTGGTGTTTATGTCGATTGATATGCTGCAGGTAGGAGTTTTTGCCACATATGTTACTATTGTTGTCTATGGGATTTGATTTGGTAGTATACACCCTATAGCATATATTCAGTGCATAATAAAAATTATTATGATTTTGTCATTTAATTTAATTAAACTATACTGATTGATTAATTAGCCGTCAGTCGACCATGCAAATTGACAATGACCTTGACCGTGACAATAATCACTACATGGCTCTGGATGGAGTTTGAATCAAAGTTAGCACTGAGTAAAAGTTGGTTTTGGCCTATAATTCATATTGTTAAGATTTGAATAATTTCTTTTTACATGATATTTGACTTGCCATATACAACTGCTCTTAAATATGATATATCTAGGCAACCTGAACTTAAATTTTAATAGCAATTTGTTTTTATATTAAAAATAACAAGTGCCAATATTGGGTTAATGTCTTTAGTTTCCATTAACATAGTTAATTTTTCATGTATGAAATACTGAAAACTCAAATTTTTAAAGAACTAGATTTTTTGGGTCATTTTGACATATTTATAGGGTGCTAAGTTATATTTTAGACAAATTTGTAGTTTTATGCAAAATCTTATTTAAATTTGAAGAAAAGTTTTACTAAAGACATAATTAAATTTGTTGTCACTATTGTACCTTTTGTTCTTATTTAAGAATTGACCGCAATAATTTTTGGGTTCATGCAAGTATGAACTGAAAAAACAATGTGCACACTGTATGACTGCGTAGTGGGTCATACAAAAGTGTGCAGTCAAATCTTATAATTAAATTTATATGTATACTTTAACAATACATAACTGAATTTATTTTGTTTAGCTTTAAATACGCCTGTAGTATTGTTTGTGTAAACTTCATTGATACTTATGTCGCGTAAGAATGCAAACATTCATTCGCTATTATTTGAATCAGGTGATTTTTTGTAAATGATGTAATTTTGATAAACGACACCATTTCCTCTAGCTGCTATGCATTTTTATGGATCATTTAGTTAAATTGGAAGAAATTGTCCTATTCCTGTTTAGTTTATAGTTTATGAAAGTGAATGAAGGGAACGTGTCTAACATTTATGTTGTTGGTGGAACCGTTTAATGTTCGCCAACAGCTGTAGAACATCGCTTACAAGTAAGTTACAGGCGTGAAGTTTCCTACATGATTTCTTTGGCCACCGACGAAGTCTCATTTTATGATGAGCAAAGGTTTTTTTGGGTTTTTTTTAATCAATGCATATAGATCTACATGTTTACTCTGCTATAGCATTTTCCATTAATTTATCATATACATTTTTTTATTGCTTTTGTAGCTTTCATGTATGTTTTCTTCAATATATCTAAATATGATTGCCTGAATAATCCGGCTTGTTGCAAAAAAGTAGTGCGAGTCAGTCGGGGGGTGGGGGGGGGTAGCTGGTGTGGCTTAAATTTTTTCAGTTCATTGAGATATGAACGAAAAAAGTAAGCACCTCTGGACCAAGCAGACTGCCGTAAAGTGTATACACGCAAAGAAAATTTAATTATTTATACATAACAATAAGCTTGTTAAATATATCTTTAGGTCTCCAGATTAATTTTTTTTTTTTTTAAATAACCACTTAGTTTGCTCTCATGAAGTGCATTTTAATGTATGCAATTTTATTTCATCTAGTACTACTGTGTTAAGTAGCCTTGTGCTTGAAATATGTATAGGGTACCTGTACAAAATTTTACAAAAATGTTTTGCGAAACTAGGGTAGTCATAGACGCTACTTGTTATCGCTGAAATGAGTATCTTGACCTCCCGTTTTTTCTGATTCACTTTAAGAATGAGGGTGGTAGTGTTTATATACGTGGTGTTTATGTCAATTGATAAGCTGCAAGTACGAGTTTTAGCCACATGTTACTATTGTCATCTATAAGATTTGATTTGGTAGTATACACCCTTATAGGATGAACACTTTAAACACTTTTTTTTTTAGTGCAGATGTCAAGTCTTAGTACATCGCGTGTTTCTGGCAGTGGGGATTGCCTTCCCAAGAAACATATTGCACAAGCCCTTAAGATTACACCTTACTTAGGTTGTATATTAAATACACTTTGACTTGATTGTTTTTTAATAGTTAAAATAATGCTTTGTTTTGTTTTTTCATCAGGCAGTCAAGAAACGTCCTGAGTTGAAGCTAATTGTTACCTCAGCAACCCTTGATGCTGTTAAATTCTCCCAGTATTTCTTTGAATCTGTGAGTATGATGGTTTATTCAGTTAGTAGCTATAACATTTACTGTTTTTGTCAATGGAACTCCATTACAATGGCAGAAATGTTTTTACTAAATTAATATGCAAAATCTAATTAGTAAATAGCCACAAATAAGTTAGGGCCTATCTCAAAAATTAATCTACCTGCCGGTTTTTTAACAGACATAAAGCTCCTGACAACTTTCCCTGCCATATTGTACACTGATACCCAAAGATGTGTTACGCAAATACATTGTAAGCATAATGCACATGGTCGCTGGTTGTCTTTTAATTAATTCCCATTGCTAATGGTGCTGTTATTAATATTTACTAAAACTGATGAGCAGTGTGTTGATGTATGCAGACTTTTCACATAATCTTTTTTCTTGTTTTAAAATTAGGTTTTTGATTTAGTCTGTATGACATGTTTATGTGAGGGGGGGGGGGGGGGGGGGGGGCATATATTTACAAATATATTGAAACAATTTTTGGGTGTATATTTCAGCCTATATTCACAATTCCTGGTCGCACATATCCTGTAGAGATCTTGTACACAAAGGAAGCAGAAACCGACTACCTCGATGCATCTCTGATTACGGTTATGCAGATCCACCTCACAGAACCACCAGGTTTGTTGTGTTCAATCTCAGACATTTGGGGATTCCTTCAACCCTTCTTCCCTTTTTTTTTCAACGACACCACTAGAGCACATTGATTTATTAATCACTGGCTATTGGATGTCAAACATTTGGTAATTTTGACAGTCTAAGAGAGGTAACCTCTTATTATTTTTCCATTAGTAGCAAGGGATCTTTTATATGCACTATCCCACAGACAGGATAGCACATACCACAGCCTTTAATATACCAGTCATGGGGCTCTGGTTGAGATTGGAAATAGCCCAATGGGCCCACCGATGGGGATCGATCCTAGACCAACCATGCATCGGGCAAGCGCTTTACCACTGGGCTATGGCCCCCCTCTTCCCAAACAAAGATTATGATCATTTAAACACCAGCTTGTTTAACTTCACTGTCAAAGGTAATGGACGTTGAAGATAAGGGTCTAGTGTCAACATCTTAGGTTTTGCATTTCACTCTGTAATATAATCAAATCTATGAATTACATCTGTTTTATTTCCAACAGGTATATATTATGTAACTGACCTTCATTATTGAGGAAACAAGAAGCTTGAAATATCACACTCCTCAAAATGCTTAGAAGGGGGAAACAACACCTTCCTGAGTTATAGAGGAAACAATATTTTCTTTTGTTGTATATATTTAAGCTTATTATCTTGATTATTATACTATACATGTGTTAGTTGTTGGTGAAAAGTATTTATTACATACCTATTCAATCTTACTATAGTGATAAAGACATTTTCAAACCTTGTGATAAATTTATCTTGTATCACACATATGTGCAATCTGGACTGAGACTTGTAAATGGGAAATTACCTTTTTATTTTTACTGGCAACAGTGCCTTTTTATTACTGACATCATGTCCGATTTACAAATTATGTCACGTTGTATTACACAAGATTGCCACAGAGTATGATTCTTAACATTAAGTAAATCCATGAAAGGAGGATTGATTAATATATTTAAAAAAGTGTAGTTATGACGTTAAAATTAAAAACCGTTTTTGTAAGAAATAAAACATGGTATGTAATAAATACAGAACTTCACATACATTGATTTCCCTTCCTATTTATTGCACTTGTTTATTTTGTGCAAGAACATACCGCTCAACCATGGTCTTGTGGTATATATTTTTGCACAAAATGAATTTATGCAATGAATAGGAAGCAAAAACAATGTATATATATCATATCTGTGTGTGTGCATATGTGTGTGTGTTTGCCTACATTTGTAACTTTTTATGGGCTTCTTATGTTGATTTTTATTATAAATGTTTTTAATATTTGTAAGGTACATGTATTACTGTACTTGCTGCATTACTCTTGCTGGGGTTTTCTCGATCCAACCAGTGCAGCACCACTGGTCAAAGGCCGTGGTATGTGCTTTCCTGTCTGTGGGAAAGTGCATATACAAGATCCCTTGCTACTAATTGAAAAATATAGCAGGTTTCCTCTCCAAGACTATATGTCAAAATTACCAAATGTTTGACATTCAGTAGCCACTGATTAATAAATCAGTGTGCTCTAGTGGTGTCGCTAAACAAAACAAATAAAAAAACCCACTTCTTACCTTGATTTTTATTATAAATGTTTCATATATTTGTATGGTTACTGTACTTACTGCATTACTCTTGTTGTACTTGCTACATGTGTGTGTGTGTTTTCCAGGTGACATCCTGCTGTTTTTGACGGGTCAGGAGGAGATCGACTCGGCTTGTGAGATCCTGTACGAGAGGATGAAGGCTCTTGGTCCTGAGGTTCCAGAACTTTTAATCCTGCCAGTGTACAGTGCTCTGCCCAGCGAGATGCAGACTCGCATCTTTGACCCAGCTCCTCTAGGCTCTAGGAAGGTATGAAGCTAAACTATTCCTTTTTGTGTTCACTTTTTAAATTGTATTTATATAGCCAGACACTAAATGACTTTCATTTATTTTTCCGCAGTAAGTTAACTTAAGGTGCCAAGTTGTTAACAGGAATGAGAAGTTGAAGTTGCCATACTATTTTGGACCTAATATTGCATCTGATTTTTCTACTATCATTTTTCTATAGAGGGGGCAGTATTTAGCTCACTCTGTTGAGTGCTCTCTTGAGGTGCTTGCATCACAGGATCGAACCACCTTGATTGATCCATTCAACTGATTTGTTTTTTCTCATTCCAACCAGTGCACCACAACTGGTCAAAGGCAATAGTATGTGCTTTTCTGTCTATGGGAAAGTGCATATAAAAGATCACTTTCTGCATTAGAAAATTTTTTGTGAGTTTCCTCTGAATTACCAAATGTTTGACATCCATAGCCGATGATTAATTAATTAATGTGCTCTAGCAGTGTCCTTAAACAAAGCAAACTTCTTCTTTTTACTATAGATGTTACCATACCGACTTGTTTATTGCCAAATAGTCCTCTTAGCACCTAGTAGATTGGTGGTTTGACTTTGGCATGGGATTGGACATAAACACACATTGCACCATTTGCAGTTAATCGGTCGAGCTTTGTTTGGTTCTTGGCCAGTTTTACTGTACTAATGCCAGAAATACTGATTACTGCTTTGATTGTAATATAATACTGAGACAATAACTTAATACTATTGCATTTTTAATTGAAATATTGTTACACTGTTATTTCATTATCAAAAATAGTTGCCTCCGATAATGAAATATTTCAGTTTGGACAGGATGTACGATTTTGAATCTTCAAATATGCATGGAACCTGCTAAAACACTACCTTATGAAATGTACCAATAAAGTAATTAAGTTTTACATTCAACATATGGACCCCATATGTAGAGTACACAAAACACACAAACTTGTAAACAGTCTCAAAGTAAATGCAATAGTGTACCCATTTTTTAAACACAAATAATTCTAGAAGACATTTTTTTTTTTTTTTTTAGAAATTGTGTTATTATAATTATTGTATTCAAAATTAATAACATATAATAACTAATCCCTAAAACAATTGCTGTTTCACATTTTCCATATATATATATTACTTCTCCCTTCCCTTCCAAAAAGAGATACGTCACTTATCTTACTTGTTTATATACAGTGGAACCTCGTTAGTCCGGACTCCAGTAGTCCGGAATCCTCACCTTACGGACTTTTTTTTTGCAAAACGAAACGAAGGAATTGACAGAGATAAAATGGCTGTACGGGATTTCACACCGCAGTTTATTTAACCATTCACCTGTGTTTATTTAGTGTTAGTCGGATAAAGCACAAGTGTTCACAAGTGGTTTTTTTTTTTTTAATATAATTTCTTTGATCTGTGACCAGACTGGCTGTTTTATTTTATGGGGGGGGGGGAGTATTTTATTTTTAAAAGTGGGTAACTCTTGATCATACCCTATGGTACTCCATGACCTCATTTTGTAACTACCCTCCCATCTTGCCTGTATGATTTATTACTGAATACTGGTCATAATTGTTTTGGTGTCCCAACTCAAGAGTATTGCCAGTCACCCAAAATAAAGACAAAGGAAAAGTCTTTATATGTTATTGCTATCAAAACACTGGCTTGCGACTCTTTCATAAGTGGAACAATGCTCATTCAGTTTCACGCCGGTTTTGAGAGAGTTGTATTTCTGTGCTAGGGGCGGAGGGATGTATCATGTTGGCGTTTATATTATATCAGTAGATATGGCAGAAATGAATTATAATTTAGCCATTTAATATGTTTAAAATATAATCTGTAAACGTAGAAACTTTAAACTAATAATGATTGTATATAAGTGAGAAACAATATGCATTCCTCAACAACGTACCCACTTCGTGGAAATGAACTCCACCACGTGGCCTAGATTTACAACATTAACCGGTACGACAAAACACGACTAATAAAATTGAAAACTTGTTGTCGCTAGTAATCAAACATTTAGTATCAACAATGCAACATGTCTTAAACAGTATTTCATTTTATTTAATCGCATTTTCTAACTTTAAGACAAGCACCTGGCAGTACACTACTGAATAGTAGACTGGCCTCACGAACATGCAAATAGCGCTTATTCACACCATGAGGCAGATCAACAGAACAAAACTGGTTGAAGAATTGTTTGGTTCTAAAATTCAAATGTGTCGTTTTTCTTTTGTTTTTGAATCAAGGGAGGTTACTCATCACGTACATTTCAGTAATCCGGAAATTCGTTAATCCGGACGTTTTTTTTAATAACCATACTGTCCGGACTAACGAGGTTCCACTGTATAGCATGTTAATCATAATAAAAGGTAGATATGTAAAGGATTAGTCACAAGTGTTTTTTAATTTGGAAAATATCAACCAAGTCTACTACGTTAATCGGTATTTGTCGAGGCTCCATTGAGACAAATACCGATTAAGTAGACAAGGTTGATATGTTACACATTAAAAAACACTAGTAGTGAATTCTATTTATCCTATAACACTTCTAAAATAATATTTTCATTCAATATTTAGAAAATCACAGTACTAAAGTCGCCTCCATTGGTAATATGACATCATCATGATTAGCACAAATTAGTTTGACATCACATATTTTAACTAAATCCCATGAAAACATTACACTTATGTATACAGGGCTTGTTGGCTTGTTAGCTTGTAAACAAATGACCCATTGTTAGCAACACATTATTACCTACAGACCTTGCAAATTTGCATACCATTATTATCACATGGGTTTGTGACATGTATATCATTGGTAAATTAAAGGATAAAGATTATTACATATGCTTGATGATCATACCGAAATTATAGAATGGGCATGGAAATTGTTTTATTCCCCAAACAGGAGCAGTGTGATAATTTATGTTTTATCTTATTTTAATATTTACTTAGAAATATTGTCTCAATACATTGTAAATATATGGCCCCCACAGAGATGTCATACAGAGTATCATTATTTTCGCTAAACAAATGCTGTTTATCACAGTCAAAGAACTTCGTTACTAGGTCATTGAAGGACCTTTAGAAAAGGACACCATCAAGTCTTTCTTTTAGGGGGAGGGACGTAGCCCACTGGTAAAATGCTCGCTTGATGCACAGTCAATTTGGGATCAATCCCCATCAGTGGGCCCATTGGCCTATTTCTCGTTCCAGCCAATGCACCACGACTGGTATATCAAAGGCCGTGGTATGTACTATCCTGTCTGTGGGATTGTGCATATAAAAGATCCCTTGCTACTAATGGAAAAATATAGTAGGTTACCTCTCTTAGACTGTCAAAATTACCAAATGTTTGACATTCAATAGCCGATGATTAATAAATCAATGTGCTCTAGTGGTGTCGTTAAACAAAACAAACTCTTTCCATCAAGTCTTTCAATATATGTGGTGCTGCTAACACATTTTGAGGACACAGATGTATTTTGATGTGTAATAAAAGCTGGGTGTGGTAATAAAGCAAACAATAATAGTTTCAATTAACAGATTAGAATAAAACAATCTTTGACTATCATGTATGCAGATTTTGTCATTGTATCTTAATGATTTATTTTTAGGTAGTGATAGCTACAAATATTGCTGAAACTTCTTTGACAATTGATGGTATTTACTATGTGGTTGATCCAGGCTTCGTCAAACAGAAAGTCTACAACTCCAAAACAGGGATGGATCAACTTATTGTTACTCCAATTTCACAGGTACTTTAAATTTGTTTAAGTCTCCTGTGTAAACTTTTGAAACATTAAATGTATTCATTTTGTCAGATAATGTTTTTTCAATATCAGTCAGTCAGTTCTTATGAGTAGTAATTTAAATTTAGTACTGTTGCCAGATAATGAACACTTTCTAATACAAAACTCAAATATGTGTGACTTTCTTTTGTTAAAAAAAGAAAAAAGAAGAAGAAGATTTTTAACCAGCTACAATTAAATCTGCTAAATTGCTTAGGGCTGGTGCAAAGAAGTTATATGCATGTAATCAATTTATCTGGAGAGGGACGTAGCTCAGTGGTAAAGCGATCTCCTCATGCACGGTCAGTCTAGGGTCAATCCCCATTGGTGGGGCCATTAGGCTATTTCTCGTTCTAGCCAGTGCACCACGACTGGTATATCAAAGAATGTAGGCTTGCATATAAAAGATGCCTTGCTACTAATGGAAAACTGTACCAGGTTTCCTCTTTAAGACTATATGTCAAAATTACTAAATGTTTGACATCCAATAGCCGATGATAAATAAATCATTGTGTTCTAGTGGTGTCATTAAACAAAACAAACTTTAACTTTCATTATATCTGATTATCTACTGTGGCCCATTT
Source organism: Gigantopelta aegis (assembly GCF_016097555.1). Lineage (NCBI taxonomy): Eukaryota > Metazoa > Mollusca > Gastropoda > Neomphalida > Peltospiridae > Gigantopelta > Gigantopelta aegis. The sequence continues at coordinate 29,195,147 of NC_054707.1, forward strand.
TCAGATTATAACTCATTGTGCTTTATAAATACCTACAAAAATATTGAAACTAATTAATGCCACAATGTGTGCTAATTAATTATTATTCAACAAGCAACATTTAGCTTTGCTTTCAGAGGTTCAATTCCAATTTTCTGGTCAAATATTAAAGACCTGAAATATTTTACAGCCAACTATTCTCTTCATGTCATATGCAAATAATGGATATGTATGCATTTAAGTGCATTTGATTACCGTATATCGCTGTGTATTAGCCAACTCCATGCATTAGCTGACCTCCTAGTTTCACCCTCCAAATCGGCTTTAAAATTATAGACCTTGTATATAAGCTGACCCCCCTATATAAAACTAACCAAGTCAGATGTCTGTGTGGTCTACAAAATGACAAAGTACATCTGCTTTCAAACGTCATTTGTCACAGCAAACTTATCCGGAAGCAGTAGCCGATTTCTATTTATAGCAACGGTGTCCGGTTAATTTATTTCTCGTAAAATATAAGTTGTCGCTCATTAACATCAAACTGTCTTGCTGCTGCACAATTATTCGAATTTTCCGCAAACTCAATTACACGTAATTTGAAGCTAGCATCATATGCACATCGTTTTCTCTTGGAACTCATGTTGTACTCGTATGCAATTTGTTGGTCGTAGTAAATATTTATTTGACGGCTGGGGTTTTAATGCTTTTTTTTTATGTGAACTCATTTTTAATCTTTTGATTATATTTTGATAGCATGCGACCCTTTAACATGAAACGACTTTCAAATTTATTACTGTTGTTATTGCAGTTAGTATTAAGCACTTACCTTTCAGTCATTTGTTTTATTCTCTTACATTCTTGATTGCAGCCACACGTTAAAAACACAGTGACTGTTTGCATTGTTGATTGTGCTAATCGGTCTTTTCATTACTAGTCGGCTATACCCTACCATACCCAACCACCCGTGTCGATTAATCCCAAGCTGACAAACAAAACAAATGAAGCTGGAACAATTAACGTGTTCACCGGTTTAGTAAGCAGTTTTGTAATGACACGTGACCTGCAAAGTTTTCCGAAATTGTTTTGATTGGTCACCATTTATTGTTGTTTAAACAGATAAATATTACTAAATAACTTTTAAACACCAACATTTATTAAAGATGAACATATATATACAATTTTAATATCTTTTATTTGTAATAGCTTGTGTTAAAATGCAATATTAAACCTTTATGAAAGCGGAAATGCAGAGCACAATAATGACAATAGATCGAGTCGAGCCGTGACGTCACTATTCTAACTTTACATTTCCAATAAAATGTTGACTCCTTAGATAAGCCGACCACAGCCTTTGACTTGATAATTTTTGTATCAAAAAGTCGTCTAATACACAGCGATATACGGTATGTGATATAATTTGTACTCTTTTAGTACATAATGATGCTGTGCATTATTTCATAAACCAATATTTGATTAAATAGATTCAACTAATATGTATTTTTACGTAAAAGTACTGGTATATTGGGGGAATATGCCACTGTATGAGGTCAGGTTAAGTAGAAAATACATATAAAAACAGTAAAATAGGTCATATAATAAAACTATAAGCTACTATAGAAGACTAAATACTACATGTTAGTAGTCTGGTCCAAACATCCCAACAGCCAGTAGGATAGCTTAAATCTTCCAGTGAGTCCTCTGCTTCCTGTTCCGGTCACATGATTGAAGTTTCCTTTTTTCTCCTTCACTGTTTTGGTTCGGACGTCTTCTTTCCAGTTAAATCTTTGCCATCAGGTTTTTTCTGTTGGTTTAGTCGAAAGTTTTTTTGTGTGGATACCTTCTACTAGATATAACCAGGGTTGAAAATTAGCAGTCAACCGGTCGCCCATGGCGACCTTTATTGGCTAAGAGCGACTAATTTTTTTTACAAAGGTAGTCTGTTGGGCGACCATCGATTTTAGAGTGGCGAGTATGGTACTACCAGTTAATTATCTAGTAGACCTACTTTTTGACATTATTAAATGTTATGGTACAAATTAATCCTATTTAATTAGCTTACTAGTATTTTATTTTATGGGACAAAATCAAAATATATCTTGCAGTTTTATCTCACAAACAATAAAATTGTCCATTACTACAGGGATTATTCCAAAATTCAATTAATTGGCATGTAAATATAAAATTCGTATAAAAACATGAATTTATTAAATTGTAAAGTTAAACCCATACCATCTGAAATAACTTCTTTTAGTGTAACTAATAATAAAAAATATTTATAAAACTGCATAGGTTAAATCTTTTCTGATACTGGTTTTAAGGCAATTAATGGAACACCCAAGGTAATCTGAACGACCAAACCATAATACGAGATCAGGGCTGTATCTCGACACAATGCAGAGTCGAATTGGTATTTGGCAAAATAATTGATGATTCCATCAATCTTTATCTAGTGCCTTGTCTATAAGAGGACTGCCACTCCCAAGGAAATCCTTTACTGGAGAGTTCATCTCTCTTGCATCGCCACAAAGAGGACTTCCACTCCCAGACTAATTTACTAACACATGCGCAGTTCTACCTTTTAAGGCTTTAGTATCTTTGTACTGCATTATTGATTACTTCAGAGGCAATGCATGTGAAGCTGCATAAATTGGCTGTTCTAACATTTTTCGTTACACCTGTATTAAAAACTATATTTAATCTGTATCATTCAATGGTAATTTGTAAAGAAACATTTTTATATATAATGAATTTATATTTTTCAAAAATGTTATTTGGGTTGGTATGGGTTTAAAACTTAATATGTTTTTATATGAATTTTAACTTTATTCATTATGCAGTTGCATGCCAATTCATCGTTTTCCTTTTGACGCAAATGGACTATATACATGGCTATTATTATACATGGTTGTTATTCAACAAAGAAAATTCTAGTTTTAATTTTCACTGTGCAGTTAAACTGGAGGGCTAGTTGAATTTGAGAAGGGCCAGTAACATTTTTCTTCAACTGGCCCTGCTGGCGACCACGGTTTTCATGTTAATTTTCAACCCTGGATATAACTATCTGTTTACAGCTTTATTTGGTTTAATTCACTTTTTTTAAAGTGTTATTTCCAATCTTTTTTACTTCGTTCATGTGCAGGTAGTCGGCCACCATTTTGTTAAAAGGGCAGTCGTGTTGTTTACCAGAAGTTTTTGTTGACTTATGTTTGTTTGTTTGTGTCATTGGAAGATTTTAGCCATGTCATTGGCTGTTGGGATGTTCGGTCCAGACTGCTGTCCCTAGGGGAATATGCCATTGTTTGAGGTCAGGTTAAGTATACTTAAAAGAGAAAAATGTTCCAAATTTTTTCCAATTTTAAAAAATCTTTATTTAATCTTTTTTCAGGCTCAGGCCAAACAGAGAGCAGGTCGTGCCGGGCGGACTGGACCTGGCAAGTGTTACCGTCTGTACACGGAGCGGGCCTATCGAGATGAAATGTTGCCAAGCAACGTGCCCGAGATCCAGCGCACCAACTTGGCCAGCACTGTGCTTTCACTGAAAGCTATGGGTATCAATGATCTTTTGTCATTCGACTTCATGGACGCCCCTCCCATGCAGACCCTCATCTCGGCCATGGAACAGCTGCACGCTCTAAGCTCTCTAGATGATGAGGGCTTGCTAACACGACTTGGCAGGAGGGTATGGAAGATAATAATATAACTAAAAGGATTTAGTTTAGGTTAATTTTGGGGGGTTTAATTTCAGAGGAGGAGGTTTCATCTATTTGCCCCTTTCATTTTTCTCGTTTGATACTGACTTTTATTTAATTATAAATTTTACTTTTATGTCTCTGTGATATTTGTCGTTTTTGCAGAGTTCTTCACACTGTGTTTTAATTTAACTGTTGCATTTTCACATTGCTGTTCATCACTTGCTTTTTGCATTTACCATAATTTGACACCCAATAGCCGATGTATTTTTTATGCTTGGGTGTCGTTATTCATTCATTCATTTTCTCGTTTGAATTTTAGTACATTTTGGGGTGGGATGTACCTCACATACCAGCATTTTCCTTTGATTAGTCTTCCAAACCACCAACCCAAATCTTGCTCTTCCCTTGCATACATATGTACTCTTCAAAAAAATTAGGGGAATTTAAAATGCAAATATCATTACCAATGATTGGAACAGAGATTAGCTTTCAAAAATGACTCCCTAGGAAACAATGTTTATGGCTGCACAACCTAACACCCAAACACAGCCGAAAATGTGGATGTGTAACATGCAGTAGGCTCGTACACATGGGTAGGGAGTCACTCGTGATTTTGATACTTCACAGAGCGGTCGATAAATCTATTTGAGTGATTACTAGTTAATTTGGCTGAATCTCATGATCAATTAACTTTTGTACTTTGGATGTTATGCATTGATTGTCTTTGAATTAGTGATGTGACATCTACAATGTGAAAAACACCTTAGGGCTATTGGCATCCTTCAAACTAGGTAGAATTCAGCGTGATGTAGTCAATATGTTCATTGTTTCGCCGTCTGTGATCTGCAGACTATGGGACAGATACCAGCAGACCCAAAATGATGATCGACTCCGTTCAGGGCATCCCAGTTTAACTACACGAGTCCAGAATTGATTCATCAGAACCCAGGTTCTACGAAATACATCTCAAACAGCGATTTGCAAATTGCTGTTTAGTTACACCAGGCTACTGGGGTCTGAGTGATGGGTAAGACGATTAGAAAGTGTCTACATGCAGCACATCTACATGCTCGGCAACCACGTGTTGTGCCACTGTTAATGAATCGCCATATGGTAAATAGGCGCCAATGGTATACTCAGCGTAGAAACTGGGGGAATCGTTGATGGTCTCATGTAATGTTTTCAGACAAGTCAGATTCATTCTGGACTTCTTGGATAGATTTGGTCACATTTGGCGATGTCGAAATGAACGCCAAGCAAACGAGAACATCAGGCCACATAACAGATTTGGAGCTGGTTCAGTTATGGTGTTGGGTGGCATCACTATGACTGACACCACTCCATATTGTTCAGGGTGTTTACTACCAAATCAAATCCCATAGATGACAGTAGTAACATATTTGGCTAAAACTCCTACCTGCAACGTATAAACGCCATGGATATAAATACTACCACCCCTCACCCTTAAAATGAATCAAAAAAAATTGTGGGTTAAGTTGCTCATTTCTGAGATAACTACCCTAGTTCCGCACAAAATTCGAGTACTTTTTTTTTTTACAGGTACCCAATGTTTCAAGCACAAGGCTACTTGACACAGTGGTACTAGATGAAATAAAATTGCATACATTTTTTAACCAGATGAAACAATTTTTTTTTTACAACCAACACACTCACATTTATCACCAATCACAGGACTTGTGGTGTTCACTCCTCTATCAAAAGTTCGGTGCACCTCGAACTTTGACCCAGCCAGAAGTTATTTGGTTTAGTACTACCTTCAAGGGAGGGTCACTGATCAGTACTACCGGGATAACATACTGGCACCGATTGTTGTCCCGTTTGCTTGCCGTGCTGGTCGACGGTTTGTGTTTCAAGATGACAATGCTTGGGCCCACCGTGCATGTATCGTAAATGACTACCTTCAACAGCAAAATGTTACCAGAATGCCATGGCCAGCAATGAGTGCCGACCTTTTTCCCATAGAGCACGTCTGGGATATGATCGGGAGACGTGTACAGTGACGTTAACGGCCGCCGGCTATTTTAGCTGAACTTGGCCAGACTCTGCCAGAGGAGTGGAATAGACTTCCTCAAATCGTCATTGGGAGATTGATACATAGCATCCATGTCGAATAAACCCATTATTGATCAAAAGACATGAACATTCAATTTTCACATGTCAACCCTATCTTGTTTCAAAGTTGTTTGCAGCCATACAATCTACTGCCTACATGAACTGTTGGTTGTCATTTCTTCCCAATTCCTTCATTATTATCATGCATCTATTCCTATACAGTGATACCTCTTGATACTTCTTCAATTGGCTGTTATTTCCTATATTCCCCTTTTTTTTTAAAGAGTATATAACTGAACATTCTACAGGGGTAATACATTTTCTTTTCTTTATAAAGTTGGAAAGGGATAGAAAAACAGAAGAAAAGAAAGGAAAGAAGACTTTCTTTAAAAACCTTTAAAAAAACAACCACCTCCCCACACCACCCCACCTTTTTATTTAAAAGTTTTGAACAAAGAATCTTTCTTTTTTTTGTATTTAATACTACATGACCCTTGGTTTGTTTTCTTATTTTTAGATGGCAGAGTTTCCACTTGAGCCAATGTTGTCTAAGATGTTGATCATGTCTGTTCATCTGGCCTGCAGTGATGAAATCCTCACTATAGTGTCCATGTTGTCTGTGCAAAATGTCTTCTACAGACCAAAGGTTCTTGTACCATTTATATTTTTTCGGGTTTATTATCCATAAATGCATAGTATGACACTGGCATTGCTACATATATACTCTCCCAAAAACGAAACTCCCAATGATTGGTTTTATTAATATACATGTATGTGACAATTTTACAATAATGCCATTTGGTGATCCAATCATATTGGGCCGAATTTATGCAGCCTGTTTTTCTTAAACACAGGTGTTTAAGCATTGGAAATGTATGTAGGTACACATGTGTAAGACTTGAACAGGCTTTGTAAATTTGGCTCAATGCCTTTGTTACAGTCGACGAAGCGCAGTCACCATGAAATACAGAACACAGTCGTGCTAATTTGAAAATACGCCCCCATGTGCAAACCATGTTATTTGTGCGCGTGTGCGTTCTGGAAGTGAAACATGAATTAGTGCACTATAAAAATGCAGGGTTTTCGATTACTTGTCCTCATTATTTTGATTACTGCACAACATCAAACACATGCTGCTTCTGAGTGAAGCATAACGAAACGATGTCATTGGTCGTTTACAAGCAGGCGAATCCAGTTCGGCCATAGCAAGGACATGTATCCACATGTATCCCCAAGCACCATATCGAGATTGTGGTATTGGTTCCAGCAACATCAGACAACAGGTAACCTTCCCAGATCAGATAGACCACATGTGACCACTGTGGCCCAGGACCACTACATGCAGGTAATTCATCTATGGCAAAGGACCACCATGGCAACCTCTACTGCTTCCACAATACCAGGTGTACGTAGGATATCGGCTCAGGCAGGCATTCGAGCCATTTTGATTCCAACAACATCGTCAGCTATGAAGTCACTGGTGTCAAGTCCACAGCGTATGGCCTCGACTGCAATGGAGAAAAGTAATACATGTAATAGTATGTTTTATGACAAGTCGTTTTTTGCTTTATCGCGCTGATGGAAGATGTCGAGTATACAGACATTGTCGTGAACGTTATGCTGCAAACTGCATACAGGAAGTGGATAGATTCGGTGGTGGTAGTGTGATGACGTGGGCACCAATTGGCCGGAGCAACCTGGTTCACATCCAAGGCACAGAGATATTGAGATGAAATTTTGCACCCATACGTTCCATTTATGAATAATGCCAACGTTGTATTCCAGCACGACAATGAAAGACCACATACAGCTAGACTAAAAGCAGCATAGCTACACAACAACAACATTCAGGTCCTGCCATGGCCTGTTAGATCTCCAGATTTGAACCTCATAGAACATTTATGTTGGATAGACGACTGAGACGGCATCAATCACAGCCACACAATCTTCCATAGTTGGCACTGACACTGCAGGCAGAGTGGGTGACCATTCCACAAGGTGTAATTTGATATCTTATTGCTTCCATGGGAAGGAGATGTCAGGCATTCTGGACTCCCATGGTGGGCACACAAGATATTGACTGCATGCCATTATGACCATGAACTTTAACTTTTTAAATGTCAAGTCATCGACAGCTGTCAACTGCGAATATGTGTGTAACTTGTGAACATTCTTCTGTTTTCCGTTCATCCATTAAATACATATTTCCAGTGTAAACAAAATCTTCTTTTGCATTTCTTTTTTGGGAGAGCATACATAAAAGAAATTTTTTCTTACTTGTAACTCTTGTGCAGAAAAGAGCAGAATATAATCTACATTAATGGAATTTTATATCTGTTTGTTATGTAGTTTTATAAAGTCACACAACAATTTAAAAACTTGCTAAGTTGTTATTTTTAAGTGGGTTTGTAAAATGTTGAGCATTTTGACATGGAGCTGAAACAAAGAATTCAATCGAAACCAGTTTAATTTGTGTTGTGTTTGGAGTTAAATCTCGTACATTAATTTTGAATTTGATTGGTTCTTTATCAGTCATTGGTCTCATATGAGCTGTTGTGTCATAGTACTTAGGGCAAGTCATTATTTGTGCTTTTAAAAAATCCCTTGCTGCTAATCAAAAAGAGTAGCCCATGAAGTGGCGAGGACAGGTTTCCTCCCTCAATATTTGTGTGGTCTTTAACCATATGCCTGATGCCATATAACCGTAAATAAAATGTGTTGAGTGTGTCGTTAAATCAAACATTTCCATTACTTGTCTGGGTTTTTCAGAAGTGGTGTGTACTGTGAACTTTTGTGGTTTTGTTAAAATACACAATTTAGGTAGTTAAATTTGTGGTTCGAAAAGGTAGTGTCATAAATTTGTATTGTATGTATACATGCATTATATTTTTGTTGTGTTCTTAAATTTGTTAACTGCACTAGTCCACGAATAACATGAACATTAGAGCACCACGAAAAAAATAGTTTTCACATTACCTCATTAATAGATTGTAAAATATCAGCCCCAGTAGGTGGACCCATTTGCTATTTCTTGTTCCAACCACTGCTCCATGTCTGATATATTGGTAGCTTTGGTATGTGCTGTTCTGTCTATGGGGAAAATGCATATAACGAATTCTTTGGTATTTATTAGTAATAGTCCATGTGGTGACAACATGTTTCCTCTCTAACCCTTGCCAAGTGTCACATTTACCACATTTTACCCCTAATACTGGTAAATCAGTTTTTTTCATTGTAAATTATTTTTATATAATTTGTGAATAAATGCAGAACACAGAAAATATAATATATGTATACCTATAATATGATTTATGATACCACCTTTTTGATCTACAAATTCAAGTATGCTATGAAATGTTTGGGGGGTTTTTTAATAGCAAAAACATGAAAATTTACAAAAATAGTCAATGACAAGACCATGTGCTGAGGTGTTGTTAAACAACCATTTCTGTCCTGTGGTTTCTTTGTCAAGTGAACTACTTTTTCTCCACTGAAGACACTCACTGATGTATTTATTTTGATCAGGATAAGCAAGCCTTGGCAGACCAGAAGAAGGCCAAGTTCCACCAGCCAGAGGGAGACCACTTGACCATGTTGTCGGTGTACAATTCATGGAAGAACAATCGTTTTGCCAGTCCGTGGTGCTACGAGAACTTTGTCCAGATCCGAACCCTCAAACGGGCTCAAGATGTTCGCAAACAGATGCTGGGCATTATGGACAGGTATCAAACAAATATTTAACTCATTAGTAAATGCTGTAATAGAACAAATATTTCTCAGAAAATTGAAAATGTGTTGTCTGCTAGGAACTTTGTATGTATTTCAGTGACGGTGAAATGAAGAAACAAATTGGGTACATTCCATCTATCAACATATATTTCACTGATTTGTCACTTTTTAAAAATTTCATCCTGAAAAAAAAAAAACTGAAAGCAAAGTATGTCTTTTCAGCTTCACCTGTCCTCAACAATGCATATTCCACTAAGTATAGTAGTCTGGTTCGAACATTCCAACAGCTAATGGGATTGCCTAAAATCTTTCACTATGCACCCCTTCCTGTTCCGGTCATGTGACTGTAACCTCCTTCTTTTTCATTCTAGTGATTCAGACTTCTTTCTTTTTCACTCTGTCTTAATCTGAGCCATCTGTTGTTTTTCACTTGGTTTATTTGAGACTTTTACAGGTAGCCGACAGGACTGTACACGTTCCGGATTGCCACGGCCTTCCAGTGCAACCAATCGGCATGCCTGTTCATGGCTTTCCATGGGCTGCTTTGAGACAAGCATCACTCATGCTGTCTTGAGAATAAGACTTCACAGGGAACCGACAGGACCGTCCTCGGTTCGATTCACCACAGCCATTCAGCACTGGTGATTGACTTGCTTGTGCCTGGCTTCTGAGGTTTTTCCTTATGACATTTCACAACCAACGGTCATCGAGAACACTTATTACAGCATACCTTAAGCTACGGTCACTTCAGGTGACCCTACTCTATAGCCTACAGTGGATCCGATTAACGGCACCCACAGCAGACCCGGGTAATGGGCTTATGGCAACTTCCACTCAGCAATCAGTTATACTTGTCTCGAGATAGAAGTCAACAGTTCTCAGTTCATCATAACCGAGAATGCAGCCGATCCCCACGGTTATTACGGGTTCTGATGGAACCATCCACAGTCTGGCTCGCCACGTAGCATCTGGGATCATCCCTGGTCCATGTCATCTCGTCCCGTGTTCTACAGGGGATAGACATCGTCTGTGCTAAATTGCTAAGCCGTCATTGACATCTCAGAAGGGCCCAGTGTCTAAGATCCTCTAATATCACCACTGTCACTGTTGAGGTGGAAAGAAGATACCTTTACTTCACACCTTCGGTTATGGTTGCTTCTCCAGCTACAGTTCCAGTTAAAGCACTATCTCGATTGCGATAACAACTCAACGAGTTGTGGTAGACCTCACAACACTGTCTTCGACACGCAGCCAGTTGCGGAAATTCACAGGGCATAAAATTGGCACAAATGATTTTGTTGTTCTGTCGATTATGCAAAACCAATATCAACATAAACGACGGATTGTTTGTGCAAAAGCTGTAATCGCTCATCAGAAAATCGAAGCAAACGTGTGTTGGCTAATATCATCAATGTTTTGGAAAAATGTCTTCAGTGAGAAATCCCTGACCTAGATATACGTCATATGTGCTTGATGGTAATGTTCTAACCAGCTTTTCCGCCATCATTCAACGTGTCCAGCTATTTTCTTCACGACTACTGTCTACTTTCGTTATAAAATGCTACCTATGTTAGCACACCACCAACATATTTACTATTTATGGAAGTTTGCTGAAATTCTCAAACTCCTGACATCATGATATTCATTGTTTGAAGCATGTCACAAAAACTTTTATGGGTAGTTTCTTAGAATATTTTATCCTATAACCTACCTGATATCCATGTGATGTCATTAATGTAGTGTTCAGGCAATCATTTTTGTAAGTTATTCCTCGTCATGCATGATCTATAAGATAGTACAGTACTTATTCATTGATATTTTTAATGCTGATATACGCCTCATTCACATTTGTTATCATCAACTGGTGGTGCGTTTTCAATGCTGTTCACAATATATTATATACCGATGCAATTTAATGACACTGATTAAAACAAAATATGTTTTAAAAAAATAATAGACAGCTATTCTAAGTCAATCGGAATATGTCGGCCGATTATGGATTTTCTGCGGAGTTCGACACGTGTAGCTTCTTTCAGAATAATTCGGGTCTATTAATAGCAAACGCAATGACATTCTAGTGACTACCTAGTGTCAGACAAAATAACCCTTAATATTAACTGTGTGACTGTCAAAGCATGTCAATACTTAGCTCTGGCTCACATAAAGGTACCTGTGCAGCTACCGTTAGATTCTTTTAGTTTAAAACCCATTTTGCCTGTCACAAGAGCATGTACCATGTATTACAAACCTGCACCACGGTGCGCTAGAAAATTGTGTTCTCGTTACTATGAATAGCATTTTCAAAATGTCTACTTCCCAACGAATCAAAACTGACGTCAATACATTTAAAAAAAATTATATCGAGGTTTTAAAATGTTTGACAAATATCATCTACAGATCAATATTACACTAGATTGAAATTGGTTAAATATATATATTTTTTAAATCTTCCCCAAAAGAGATCCAAACAGATTTTGACACGGGTTGATTTACATCGGTTGGTCGGGTTAGGACAAACATACTTAATTTTTATTTCCACATGACAGCTTTCAATTTTTATTTTCACCTGATAGAACACAGAAAGTACATTTTTATATTTATAATAGGAAAATTTTGATGTAGAAAAGCTACAAAAATCTCTCATCTTAGATTTTTGTTTGATTATTGTTGTCCATTAACCTTTTCATTTGTATCTAATGACTAGGTTCATTGAGATTAATCATTTGGACAGCTGCCTTCTAGAATTTTCAACGGATCGATATTTTGGCGGCCTCAGGCAATCATCCAGTTGATGTCACGCGGCTCACAGGTTTTTAACACAACAATTACTACGGTCTTTTGCGGATTATCAACCCACAGTCATTACCATCAGCGTTCATGTACGATGCAGAGAAGATCTTCTTATTGCTGTTTGCCCAGCATCGGGTGTTGTGATGGCCTTGCATACCAACCATACAGTATTTGTGTTGTTTAACATCATCATATATCGGTAATATGGCGTAGTGGCCCACTCTGCCTTCGGTGGCTCTTGGCTGTTTACCAGGATAACTGCTCCGATGTCCGGTTACTGCATCGCTCAACGACTGTCTCATGAAGTGCCAGAGCAAGACAAAGTTCGCTGTTCATGTTGACTTCATACTTCAGTTCTTGCAACGCCTTGGCTGGATTGCCAATCTTGAAGAGTCTCAGTTACAACCAACACTAGAGCCATCAATTCATTGGAGCCCTGCTGCATATGGACCTGGTCTAGTACAGGTTCCATCCTACAGATGGGACAAGATTCAGTCTGTGGTCTCCACCATCCTGGCAGAACCTGTGACATTCCACTTTTGGCAGAGCCTGTTGGGTCTCTTGATGTCAGCGCAAGATATGAAACTCGGAGGCCGTCTACAATTATGTCGCCTCCAAGTCTTCCTGAATCCATTTATCATGTTGAACAACCCCAGATTGATGATCAGTCATCCAACCAGTCTAGTCTCCAGTGGTTGCAGATTCCGACAAACGTCTCCTTGCGGTTGTTTCAAGTAATTCACCATCTGTTCATCAATACATCACTGGAAGGTTGGGAAGCTCATCTCAACAATCTGACAACTTCGGAGATGAGATCCTTAGGCAGGTCTCCACATCAGTGTGTTAGAGCTTCTGGCAGTTTTCAATGCTGTATGTCATTGGCGCCAGCTGTTGATCCATGTGACTCTCATGGTAGCTACAAACAACATGACAGCCATAGCTTACATCAGTCGGCAGAGCGGAACACATTCCAGCAGCCTACTCTGGCTAACCTATCGTCTATGACTTGGTAGACATCATTCCACTGTAGCTACAAGCCCATCACATTCCAGGGGTTTCGAATGTCCTGGAAGATACGTTGTTCCAACCGTCTGCCCCGTAAGCCACATGGTGGATGCTCAATCCAGAAGCCTTCCAATGGGTGTGCCAAAGACTTTGGACACCAAACGTTGACCTGTTCGTGACACACTTCAATTGCCAGCATCGGGTGTACATTTCACCTGTTGTGGATCCGTAAGCTCTCGATCTCAACGCACTGGCCATCATTCTGGACACTTATGCATTCCCTACACCAGCATTGCTTCCCAGAGTGCTCCAGTGGTTTCAAGAGTTTCGCTGTCGACTACTCGCCATTGCTCCAATGGTATCCTGACCTGTTACGTCTTGCGGATCCAAATCCTCTACCACTACCCGACTGGGATCACCTCCTGCTTCATCCCATATCAAGACTGCACCATCCCAATCCACGCTTGTTCCAGTTTCACATGTGGACCTTATCTCTGAGGGTTTGAAGAAAAAAGGTTTATCTTCCACGACCACAGAGGCTATACTGAAGGCGCATCAGGCATCCACTGCTGCTGCATATAATGTTCGTTGGCTTTGCTTTCACCGATGGTGCATACGTCATAAACTGAAACCTCACACCATTCATGTGGAGAAGTTAGCAGATTTTTTGCTCACTATGATAAAGGGTTTCAAGCGCAAAGACCAGGTTCAACATTCTCGTACTGAAATGTGACCTGAATTTTGTTCTGAGAGCCTTGTCCAAAGCACCTTATGAGGCTTTGCTTTGCTTTGGCTGTGAGGGTGTCAGAGATCCATGCACAGGACAAGGACATGGTGTAGTTTAAGTGAGATGATACTTCTGTGAGATGTACTACTGATGAACTTTGTTGCCAAGAAACAACTTCTTGATCAAACGATGTCTACCATCTCTGTTCAAGCACTCTCTTCCATTGTCGGTCCACACGATGTCGAGGACTTGTCTTTATGTCCTGTTTTCTCCTTTATCCTGTCATGAGTTTACACCCTCCCAGGCCTCCCTGCTTCCAGTTCTGCGTGTGATTTGCTCGGGGAAAAGAAAGAAGTTACAGTCATATGATCAGAACAGGAAAGGATATCCCATTGGCTGTTGGGATGTTCGAACCAGACTACTATCCTTAGGGGAATATGCATTGTTGAGAACAGGTGAAGTATCTATAAAAGAGAAAACACCTCATGTTTTCTCCAATTTTATTTATTGGTTCATGGGTTAATGTCTTCTTGTTTGTTTTTTGTTGGGTTTTTTCTTTAATTCTTTAGTAGTCACGGTAAAAACAATGAACTTATTCACATTTGTGAAAATGTACCCAATATTTGTAAGTTATTTTAATAATTATATTTCCTTTTTCTTTCATTCTGTTTTCTCTTATGATCTTGAGGACTTTTCATAATTATGTGAAAAAACAAAGTATTTATCTTGATTTTTGTGTGTGAACAGCAGAGCATATAATAACTTATTTGAAATATTTCAGACATAAACTGGATGTTGTGTCCTGTGGTAAAAACACCACAAAAGTACAGAAAGCAATTTGTAGCGGTTTCTTCCGTAATGCAGCCAAGAAAGATCCCCAGGAAGGATACCGCACAATAGTTGACAGTCAAGTGGTTTACATCCATCCCTCCAGTGCTCTCTTCAACAGGCAACCCGATTGGTAGGTACACCTAAACTTTCAAAGAAACTTTATTTCTCATTGGATATATCTTTTCATTTTGTTATAAACATACAATTTGCATAATTATGATGCATGGGTCAGAGGAATGATCTGGACCCATTGGGTTATTTCATAATTCAACCAGTGATATGTGGTGGCATTGTGTGTGTTTTTCTGACACATTAAAGTCCGAACCACATTGTTAAGAACTACGATAATTTAATCTCCTACCTTTAATTACCATTAGATTTTCTTCACTTTTTGTCCAAACATAAACTGTGAAAAAACCAATACATTGACATAGATTGAGCATATTAGACTGAAACCATGTCACCTATATTGACTTTGTTAAGATCTCCTAGGACAAAACACATGTATTTTTCACCATCTGCCATTTCAACTTTTTTTAATGGAATACTCTTCAAAAGGGGTGGAAGTTTCCTAAGAATGTGACATACTTAATTTGATGTCATGATGAGTGCATTCTACCTTAGCACATGTCATGACGTTGTTAGATTACGTCATATCGAGTACCCCAAAGAGTATTCCATAAAAACGAAAAATGGCTGCCAGCAAAAATTTGCATCTTTTTGTCCTAGGAGATTTAAGTCAATGTAGGTGTCATAATTATAATCTAGCATGTGAAATGTGTGTCATTGTAATGGTTTTGTCACGATCTGTGATTGTACTAAGTGTGGGGACAGTCTAATGGTAATTAAAGGTAGTTGGTAACTAGGAAGGAAGAAAGGAAGGAAATGTTTTGTCACGATCTGTGATTGTACTAAGTGTGGGGACAGTCTAATGGTAATTAAAGGTAGTTGGTAACTAGGAAGGAAGAAAGGAAGGAAATGTTTTGTCACGATCTGTGATTGTACTAAGTGTGGGGACAGTCTAATGGTAATTAAAGGTAGTTGGTAACTAGGAAGGAAGAAAGGAAGGAAATGTTTTGTCACGATCTGTGATTGTACTAAGTGTGGGGACAGTCTAATGGTAATTAAAGGTAGTTGGTAACTAGGAAGGAAGAAAGGAAGGAAATGTTTTGTCACGATCTGTGATTGTACTAAGTGTGGGGACAGTCTAATGGTAATTAAAGGTAGTTGGTAACTAGGAAGGAAGAAAGGAAGGAAATGTTTTGTCACGATCTGTGATTGTACTAAGTGTGGGGACAGTCTAATGGTAATTAAAGGTAGTTGGTAACTAGGAAGGAAGAAAGGAAGGAAATGTTTTGTCACGATCTGTGATTGTACTAAGTGTGGGGACAGTCTAATGGTAATTAAAGGTAGTTGGTAACTAGGAAGGAAGAAAGGAAGGAAATGTTTTGTCACGATCTGTGATTGTACTAAGTGTGGGGACAGTCTAATGGTAATTAAAGGTAGTTGGTAACTAGGAAGGAAGAAAGGAAGGAAATGTTTTGTCACGATCTGTGATTGTACTAAGTGTGGGGACAGTCTAATGGTAATTAAAGGTAGTTGGTAACTAGGAAGGAAGAAAGGAAGGAAATGTTTTGTCACTAGGAAGGAAGAAAGGAAGGAAATGTTTTGTCACGATCTGTGATTGTACTAAGTGTGGGGACAGTCTAATGGTAATTAAAGGTAGTTGGTAACTAGGAAGGAAGAAAGGAAGGAAATGTTTTGTCACGATCTGTGATTGTACTAAGTGTGGGGACAGTCTAATGGTAATTAAAGGTAGTTGGTAACTAGGAAGGAAGAAAGGAAGGAAATGTTTTGTCACGATCTGTGATTGTACTAAGTGTGGGGACAGTCTAATGGTAATTAAAGGTAGTTGGTAACTAGGAAGGAAGAAAGGAAGGAAATGTTTTGTCACGATCTGTGATTGTACTAAGTGTGGGGACAGTCTAATGGTAATTAAAGGTAGTTGGTAACTAGGAAGGAAGAAAGGAAGGAAATGTTTTGTCACGATCTGTGATTGTACTAAGTGTGGGGACAGTCTAATGGTAATTAAAGGTAGTTGGTAACTAGGAAGGAAGAAAGGAAGGAAATGTTTTGTCACGATCTGTGATTGTACTAAGTGTGGGGACAGTCTAATGGTAATTAAAGGTAGTTGGTAACTAGGAAGGAAGAAAGGAAGGAAATGTTTTGTCACGATCTGTGATTGTACTAAGTGTGGGGACAGTCTAATGGTAATTAAAGGTAGTTGGTAACTAGGAAGGAAGAAAGGAAGGAAATGTTTTGTCACGATCTGTGATTGTACTAAGTGTGGGGACAGTCTAATGGTAATTAAAGGTAGTTGGTAACTAGGAAGGAAGAAAGGAAGGAAATGTTTTGTCACGATCTGTGATTGTACTAAGTGTGGGGACAGTCTAATGGTAATTAAAGGTAGTTGGTAACTAGGAAGGAAGAAAGGAAGGAAATGTTTTGTCACGATCTGTGATTGTACTAAGTGTGGGGACAGTCTAATGGTAATTAAAGGTAGTTGGTAACTAGGAAGGAAGAAAGGAAGGAAATGTTTTGTCACGATCTGTGATTGTACTAAGTGTGGGGACAGTCTAATGGTAATTAAAGGTAGTTGGTAACTAGGAAGGAAGAAAGGAAGGAAATGTTTTGTCACGATCTGTGATTGTACTAAGTGTGGGGACAGTCTAATGGTAATTAAAGGTAGTTGGTAACTAGGAAGGAAGAAAGGAAGGAAATGTTTTGTCACGATCTGTGATTGTACTAAGTGTGGGGACAGTCTAATGGTAATTAAAGGTAGTTGGTAACTAGGAAGGAAGAAAGGAAGGAAATGTTTTGTCACGATCTGTGATTGTACTAAGTGTGGGGACAGTCTAATGGTAATTAAAGGTAGTTGGTAACTAGGAAGGAAGAAAGGAAGGAAATGTTTTGTCACGATCTGTGATTGTACTAAGTGTGGGGACAGTCTAATGGTAATTAAAGGTAGTTGGTAACTAGGAAGGAAGAAAGGAAGGAAATGTTTTGTCACGATCTGTGATTGTACTAAGTGTGGGGACAGTCTAATGGTAATTAAAGGTAGTTGGTAACTAGGAAGGAAGAAAGGAAGGAAATGTTTTGTCACGATCTGTGATTGTACTAAGTGTGGGGACAGTCTAATGGTAATTAAAGGTAGTTGGTAACTAGGAAGGAAGAAAGGAAGGAAATGTTTTATCACGATCTGTGATTGTACTAAGTGTGGGGACAGTCTAATGGTAATTAAAGGTAGTTGGTAACTAGGAAGGAAGAAAGGAAGGAAATGTTTTATCACGATCTGTGATTGTACTAAGTGTGGGGACAGTCTAATGGTAATTAAAGGTAGTTGGTAACTAGGAAGGAAGAAAGGAAGGAAATGTTTTGTCACGATCTGTGATTGTACTAAGTGTGGGGACAGTCTAATGGTAATTAAAGGTAGTTGGTAACTAGGAAGGAAGAAAGGAAGGAAATGTTTTGTCACGATCTGTGATTGTACTAAGTGTGGGGACAGTCTAATGGTAATTAAAGGTAGTTGGTAACTAGGAAGGAAGAAAGGAAGGAAATGTTTTGTCACGATCTGTGATTGTACTAAGTGTGGGGACAGTCTAATGGTAATTAAAGGTAGTTGGTAACTAGGAAGGAAGAAAGGAAGGAAATGTTTTGTCACGATCTGTGATTGTACTAAGTGTGGGGACAGTCTAATGGTAATTAAAGGTAGTTGGTAACTAGGAAGGAAGAAAGGAAGGAAATGTTTTGTCACGATCTGTGATTGTACTAAGTGTGGGGACAGTCTAATGGTAATTAAAGGTAGTTGGTAACTAGGAAGGAAGAAAGGAAGGAAATGTTTTGTCACGATCTGTGATTGTACTAAGTGTGGGGACAGTCTAATGGTAATTAAAGGTAGTTGGTAACTAGGAAGGAAGAAAGGAAGGAAATGTTTTATCACGATCTGTGATTGTACTAAGTGTGGGGACAGTCTAATGGTAATTAAAGGTAGTTGGTAACTAGGAAGGAAGAAAGGAAGGAAATGTTTTGTCACGATCTGTGATTGTACTAAGTGTGGGGACAGTCTAATGGTAATTAAAGGTAGTTGGTAACTAGGAAGGAAGAAAGGAAGGAAATGTTTTATCACGATCTGTGATTGTACTAAGTGTGGGGACAGTCTAATGGTAATTAAAGGTAGTTGGTAACTAGGAAGGAAGAAAGGAAGGAAATGTTTTATCACGATCTGTGATTGTACTAAGTGTGGGGACAGTCTAATGGTAATTAAAGGTAGTTGGTAACTAGGAAGGAAGAAAGGAAGGAAATGTTTTATCACGATCTGTGATTGTACTAAGTGTGGGGACAGTCTAATGGTAATTAAAGGTAGTTGGTAACTAGGAAGGAAGAAAGGAAGGAAATGTTTTATCACGATCTGTGATTGTACTAAGTGTGGGGACAGTCTAATGGTAATTAAAGGTAGTTGGTAACTAGGAAGGAAGAAAGGAAGGAAATGTTTTGTCACGATCTGTGATTGTACTAAGTGTGGGGACAGTCTAATGGTAATTAAAGGTAGTTGGTAACTAGGAAGGAAGAAAGGAAGGAAATGTTTTATTTAATGATGCACTCAACAGATTTTATTTACGGCTATATGGTGTCAGACATATGGTTACGGACCATACATATAGAGAGAAGAAACCTGCTGTCGCCACTTCATGGATTATTCTTTTCGATTAGCAGCAAGGGATCTTTTATATGCACCATCCCACAGACAGGATAGTACATACCATGGCCTTGTTACACCACTGGCTGGAACGAGAAATAGCCCAATGGGGCCACCGATGAGGATCGATCCTAAACCGAGCGCTTTACCACTGAGCTACGTTCCGCCCCTTGTTAACTATGACGTTTGGACTTTT
Organism: Gigantopelta aegis; assembly: GCF_016097555.1. Lineage (NCBI taxonomy): Eukaryota > Metazoa > Mollusca > Gastropoda > Neomphalida > Peltospiridae > Gigantopelta > Gigantopelta aegis. Next base: position 29,214,925 of record NC_054707.1, read on the forward strand.
TTGTTGAAATACATGTACTAGTATTAACTTCTTTACATCTCTTTACATCTCCTTATATATCAGATTTATATTTTTGAATGCATAAATACCTTAAATTCATCCAGATTTTGAAATGTTTTCTGGAAATAAATAAAGAGTTACCCATAAAGTAAAATTTTACATAACCATAAATCATGTATGCATTGATAAGATAATTGTAGCAGACCTACCAGGCAATAAATAAATAATAATGACTGTGCCTCCTACTACATGTGATCAGTTCAGGAAGCTGATTTAAAGTGGTTTAAAGCTAATTTGCATGTTCATTCAGTGTTGGCCAAATATTCTGACAGTTTAATAGGTGTCTTTTTTTAAAAGGTACAAGTGCTTTTTAAAACACATTTTGGTTCAGTTTTGCTGCACCCCAAATGGTCACATCATGACACTATTACACACCATATGTTCAATAATTGGGAGTCTAGGCAAGAAACAGTTTCTAGGAAAGTTAAAGTTTGTTGTGTTTAACAACACCACTAGAGCACATTGATTTATTAATCATCGGCTATTGGATGTCAGACATTTGGTAATTTTGACTAACTCTAAGAGAAGAAACCCACTACATTTGTCCATTATTGGCAAGGGATTTTTTTATATGCACCATCACACAAACAGTATAACACATATATACCACTGGCTTGAACAAGAAATAGCTCAGTAGGCCCACCGATGGGGATCAATCCCAGTCTGACCATGCACCAGGCGAGCACTTTACCACTGCAAGGTTCGCACACACTTGAAAGGGCCCTAAATTTGAAGGGTGCCCTAAAAAGTCCCTATTTTGATGATCTAGCCCTAAAAAGCCCTATATTTTATGGGAAAGTTCACAAAATACCCTAAATTGGGCCATATAAGCCCTGAAAACTAGACCTTGTTATTCTTCCGGAAACATAAAATAAATTGCCAAAAATACATCAATATCTACTTTCATTTGTTAATCTCTGTGCTCGCTCAAACATTGGTGTGTAAACAATGCCAAAATTATACCAACTATTCATTCGTAAAACATCGTCAATGTTCGGTATTGTTTGTAGAAGGATTCATTCGTAACTTTTGGGGAGTGCTTGATTGGTCATTCTAAAAGGAAACACTCTAAAATTAGCTGAAGTGAATCAGACATTTATGCCTATGTGGATTCTACGTATTTATGTTTATGAAAATGTGTGGGACAGTTCTCTGTGGATTGCGACGGCCTGCTAGAACACACCCATTATTTTGTCAATTATTTTGTCAAGTTCGAAGGTCATTGCAAATGGTGGACAGCAAAGTTTTAGTTTTTAACACAGAATCCCTGATTAAAACAGCTGATGAATACTCCATTAGAACAGAGAAAGAAAGGAACCTGTCATTTGTAACAAAATCCAATTGTTTAATATAACAGTCATAACATATTCATTAATGTCTGTGGTTTTCCATCAAACTCAGATGGGTGTATCATGTACATCACCGGTACGCTTGTTAATTTATTGAGCTAATTTTTGTTGGTGTTGTATATTATAGGGTGGTCTATCATGAGCTTGTGTTGACAACAAAGGAGTACATGCGAGAAGTGACAGCCATTGATTCCAAGTGGCTTGTGGAGTTTGCAGCAAAGTTCTTCCGATTCTCGGATCCAACGAAGCTCAGCAAACAGAAAAAACAGCAGAAGATTGAACCTCTTTACAACAAATATGAAGAACCCAATGCCTGGAGAATATCTCGTGCTTTCAGGAAATTTCATACCAAAGTCACATTTTGATTGGTTTTTAAATATCTGTATAACGGGACTACCAGATCCAAAATTGTGTACAGTTAAAGTTTGTTTTGTTTAATGACTCCACTAGAGCATATTGATTTATTAATCATCAGCTATTGGATGTCAAACATTTGGTAATTTAAAAAAAAAAAATATTTATATTTTTTTCAAGAAACAAAAACCCACCACAAACGTTTAACAGAGACAAGGACATTTTTTGTTTTTGTACATTACAAACATGTATGATCATGAGATGAATAGTGAAGCCACAGTGTTTCCATTTCGGTATGGGACTACTTGACAGGGCCTTGCTCCACCTGTGCTGTCAGTTGAGCTATCTTGGTATCACCCGAGATCGGGTACACAAAACCTGTAGTGCATGCCAGGTAATCATCCCCCATGTTGGGTCATATACTTGAGACACACACCCATAAGTGGGTTGGAACTGGTACTGGCATGAAAAATCCCCCAATGACTCAGGTGGGATACGAACCCGTTACCTACCAGCCTCAAGTCCGATGGCACAACCACTACACCACCGAGGCCGGAACTCACTAGAACAAGAGATAGCCCAGTGGGGCTGCCGATGGGGATCAATCCTAGACTGACCATGCATCAAGCAAATGCTTTACCACTGGACTACGTCCTGCCCAAATTTTGTACATATTATGTTTTTACGCATGGATAAGAATATTGGAAATTCATTGACATTTTGTTGTAAATATTTCTATCACAGGACTGCTTTATTTAAGAAAATGGCCACACACAAAAAAAAAATTCTATGGAAAAATAGTTGGCATAGTAATTTTCATAAGTGTTTTACAGTTAATGTGTTGAGAGTTTGATTTGTCAGTATTACAAAAAATAAATAATTAAGAGAAGAAATACTGAAAATTGAAAGTTCCATGGAAAATAAAACTTTGCAGCAATCTCCATGATATTGTTCATTAACTACCATAGTTCATTGTTGGTGTTGTTTACAAGTTTCTCAATAAAAATATTTGTTTATGAAGCCAGTTTCATCTTGGATTTGGGTTTTTGTACCAAAACATGTGTACAGATTGATTTTGTAAAGAGGTTTTTTTTAAACAGACATTACAAAATTGAAATTAAATAGGTGATGACTGTGTATTGGCATTGGCATTGAACTGCAAGAATAATCAAGTGTCAAGCCTACTTCAGTTATTTGTAAGCTTGGGTGTGTTATTTTTTTTAACCCTTTCCGACTATGGAACAGGAAATCCTGTTAAAAAGAAAAATCACTGTTCAGACTACAGAATGGGAAATTCCGTTGTGTGTTTTCAGTTTGTATTTACCACCAAATTTGTCACAGGCTGACATGCGCAATAGAGGCAGTGCTAACAAAAACATCCTGTAGAAGTGTTACATGGTTTGCCATGAGAATGTGCTCATTTGTTCGGAACTTTTTCAGCCTGTTTGGTATAACTGTTCTGTTAACTACATTGGCGACATCCATTTTTGATAATATGGCCTTCACGGAAAATGACTGCGATAGTGATGTTTAATCGGAATGTGAGAGTGATAATTCCGATGGAATTCCACTAGCTGAAATACTATCACAAATTCAAGATGACATACCACTTTCGAGATTTGCACGTGGTCGGAGATATTTTCTAAATGGGTTTAATCATTTACACATTTTCATAGAAATTTGATATGGTTTTATAACCAGTGATTTAAAAAATATATATACCTGTATATATGTATAATAATGAGCTACTTCTCATAGAAAATTGATTTATGTTTATAAATATGCTTGAACTAGTCTTCTACTATGAATAATAAATAAGTTATCATCAAATAACCATCTGTAAATTTATCCTTTGTTTAATTGTCAAATATATCAATTCCTGGGGCACTTTGAAGTCAATGGGTTAACAAGTCTGAAAGGGTTAATTACTACACAAGAAAGAGATTAACAACTGTCTGGATAAATACCACCACCCTCCTGACGTAGTAGGGTCTTCCCTGCCCAAAGGTAATAAAATGTGACTTTTGGGTCATATTCCATAAATTAACCATGACTTGCTAATTTGTAATTCACATGTTTGCTGGTACGAAAATACCTTTGTCTTTTCAGCTACATAAACTTAAGTCTGTTGTTTGTCTATTGTTTGGGAAACACATTAATTTTGACACCATGGCAAGGACAATTGGACAATATTTTACCACATTATTTATGGTTTGTCGCTTGTGTTGCATGACAGCTAAATTCTGTGGTTGCATTGGTGGGGTAAAAGATGTACTGAAAACAACCACTGGGTCTGACTTTACTGGTCGTAATACGTAATACATAGTAGTGGGATGGTCTTAATACCGCAGTGTTTTTTACTATAAAATAGTAAGGAAATATTCTGGTCTTTAAAATATTGGTCTTTATAGCGAGGAGGTCTTAGAACTGGGGTGGTCGTTAGGTGGGGTCTCACTGATCTTAGACATCTTTAAATTTTCATTTTAATGTATATTTGTAAATAGATAAATTTTTATATGTTCAAGCATGATTGAGTGTATGTATGCACATATACATATATCTGAATCTTTAGACTGGGAGATTAATGATTAATTATTATGTCTTGTTTTTATAACTTGTAAAGTACAATGTTGTCATTTTAATTAAATTATGTCACGAATATAACCACACAGTGTTTTAATTTGTTTTGTTTAGCTTCACAAAACATGCAGGTTGAAACTGAATTAAACCATGATATATGGTCTCAGCTGAAACTGCCCTCCAGCTTCCACAATTGTAGCACATTCATAATGTGATTTCAAGAAAATATCTCTAGAATTGTTCTTCTTTATGTTTATATCTGTTGATAAAAAAACTGTACATTCTAGGTCAGCCAATTTTAATACACATAATAGATAATAGTAGACTACCAGTACTAGTCCATGCCTCAGGCCAATATAGCTGCCGGAGGGCCATTACAACTCCACTCGGACCTATAATTAGGCCAATATAGCTGGCGGAGGGCCGTTACAACTCCACTCAGACCTATATTTAGGCCAATATGAAAACCCCCATTTAATAACATATTATTAATAACTAAGCTGGTATAAAGTATGAATTTTTATTGTTTCTAATATTGTTCCTACTTTTGCTAGCAGCAGTAGTGTTTGTTTTTTAATACAATGTTTTTACCAACAATTTTTTTTTTTTTGTGGTGTTCCATTGTCAGTACCTGAACCCCACCAAAAATGCCAATTATCCATTTAGTTCATATGTCCTTGTAACCCTGGGCACCGTTCCACGAAGCGATCTTAGCGCTAAGATCATCTTAAGGGCATAAGGTAGCTATGTACATACAATGATCTTAGGGCTTTAAAAATTTCTGATTACCAAAGGGTTGTTAAATACTATCTAAAATACACACTTTATTAAATCTGATGTCACAGGCCGTTAGTTTGACTATTTTCGAGTTCACTCATGACATTACACTTACACATTTCCCATTAGTATAAATGCTACAAAAAGAAACCCAATACAACTATTCAAAACGGAACAAGTTTTGGGTAAGGGCATCTCATTTCTTCTTGTAGCATTTGTGCAAGTCACCAACATATTGTTATGAGTAAACTCTTAATTAAATGTGTAATATGAGATCTTGGAAAACATGTTCCAGGCACAAGCATGCGAAACGATAGAGATTTTGGGGCAAAGTGAGTTGTCCTGAAACCTCTTAACCATGTTTTCCCATCATTCTACACATAAATATTAGTTGTAATCCATGTAAAAATGTGTATCGTTTCATTTGCAACCAGATATAGCTGTTTGGCAGTAATACTAATATGAATAATTGTTATCCAGATTCGGGTATTTTCAATTAATTTTGGCAAAAAGCAGCCTGCCCCCTACATTTTTTTAGGGGGGCTTGTACGCCTATGTTTTCAGGGTTCCAGCTAGAACATTTTAATTAATTGTCAAAGATGTTGCCACCCTACAAATTTACTAGGCAAAAAAGTGTATTTCAATATGTGATACATAGTTTGTGTGTGCCAAATTCCATCATCTATATACTAACCCTTTTTGGGAAATATGTTTTTCAATTATGCATGATTTCAGCAAATATAGCAGAAAAATTACGGCGGCCATTTTCCAGCTAAATTTAACTCTTATCATAGTTAGGAAAATGTCCATTACTTCAAAACTTGAAATACAGATCTCAAACTTGAGATTTGTTCATGTGGATAACTGGGGCATGTTTGGTACAAATTTCAAGTGAATCTGAGACCAAAGTGTGTGGGCGGCCTCAAATATTTGTTGATTTGACATGGAATGAATCATATTCATATTACTAATTATTATTACCAAACAGCTATATGCTTAAATCACTACACATGGTGAAAAGTTTTTAGGCCAGCTCATTTTGTCATAACTTCTCCCTAATTTTTTCAAAATTGCAAACATTTGCCCCTGCATGGAGGGGTGGAGGGGGTCAGATATCTCCCGGCCCACTGTCTCATACATTTATGTGAAATGTCTTCTAAAGAAACACACTTTTCTTAAAAAAATTCCAGACTCGCAAATACTACTACCCCCCCCCCCCCCCCCCCCCCCCCCTTTGTGATTCCTGGCGACGGGCTTGATACTGTCTTGATTCAATAAATGAGCAAGTTATTTGGTAGATGTGGACAATGAGGAATGGCGGCGGTAGGCTACACACACTAGGATTTTTTTTTTTTCCACGCTTTCTATATATTAACCTCAGGTTTTACATCCATGATGAAAATAAAACCAAAATTGTTTTAAAGATGTTTTTTCGTGTTCTAGCTTCTGATTTTATGTATTTATTTTTTAATTAACTTTAATTATTTATTTATTTTATCATTATTATTTATATTTATTTTTATTATTTATTTTATTTTTATTATTATATTTATTTATTATTATTATTATTATTATTATATTTATATTTATTATTATTATTATTTTTTTTTTTAGGGGGGTGGGGTGTCATGCCATGTCATGTCATGTCATAGGGTTTTACTTGCACATTCAGAACAAGCTGTTGTAGCGCACGCCTTTTGTGGGCACAAGAGCCGGCCTTGGCCGGCTCCTCCGTCCACGACAGGAAAGGTGAGGGGAGGGGAAGAGGAGGGACCGCCTGCACTGGCAGGTGCAAGGGAGCACCAGCAGCCCGATCAAATCGGTAGCAGGCGGGTGGGGGTGGTGGTGGTGCTATGGAATTTGAATGGAGCAGTTAAATGCCAAAGAGAAAAGGGTGCGCAATTTTGATTGAGGGAATTTGGCGCAGTTTTGAACGGTCGGTCGAAAGGTAAATGGCCGAGCTAATATAGGTTTTGATATTAGTGAATCGAGTGTGTGTGTGTGTGTGGGGGGGGTGGGGGGGGGGGGGGGTCTTACTTGCGCTGCTTAAATCGTATGCGCAGTTCAGAGCCCCAATAAAGTCTATTGTGAATTAGTCCTTGACCTTCATTATGTGATTACAACTCTTAGTAGATTGGTCAGGTTAAAGTTTGATTAGTGAAAAGATGTTCACGGATATCGCATTATATCGCACGCCTTTTGTGGGCACAAGAGCCGGCCTTGGCCGGCTCCTCCGTCCACGACAGGAAAGGTGAGGGGAGGGGAAGAGGAGGGACCGCCTGCACTGGCAGGTGCAAGGGAGCACCAGCAGCCCGATCAAATCGGTAGCAGGCGGGTGGGGGTGGTGGTGGTGCTATGGAATTTGAATGGAGCAGTTAAATGCCAAAGAGAAAAGGGTGCGCAATTTTGATTGAGGGAATTTGGCGCAGTTTTGAACGGTCGGTCGAAAGGTAAATGGCCGAGCTAATATAGGTTTTGATATTAGTGAATCGAGTGGGGGGGGGGGGGGGGGGGGTCTTACTTGCGCTGCTTAAATCGTATGCGCAGTTCAGAGCCCTAATAAAGTCTATTGTGAATTAGTCCTTGACCTTCATTATGTGATTACAACTCGTAGTAGATTGGTCAGGTTAAAGTTTGATTAGTGAAAAGATGTTCACGGATATCGCATTATAACCAATGTTTTATTTACTTTTTAAAACAATTTACCAGCATTTTAAAGAATACATATGAAAAATACATTAAAGCTATTTCTTATGTTGAAATAATTCACTAAATCATATGTAATCTACATGACGTATACTATTTTCTAAACAAATTTTTTCATTACATGTCGCTTCTACGTGTGTGTTTGTGGGGGGTTTTTTGGTTGGTTTTTTTTTTTTTACATTGAATCGTAAAGTGGAGTTGTCTGTCTATTCCACATAATAGTTTTCCGGATTTAAATCAAATAAAATTTTAAAAATCGCAATGCCTCGATCTGTTGAGCTAAACAGTTTGTTATACCTTCATGCTTACAGATCAAGTTTGACTTTCATTTTTCCCCACAAAATTATGGCCCTTAAACGATACGAACATTTGTTTTCCGGACCTTTTTCTTATGCAATGCCTGAAGATATTGAGTTGAAATGTGTATACCTTTACAGATCAAGCTTTACTATACAGATAAGTTTCATGGGCGTACATAGGATTTTGAAAAGGGGGGTTCCAATACATAGGATTTTGAAAAGGGGTTCCAAAATAGATTGTAGAGATATTGGGCATATATTTCTATGTTGAGTAAATATAATAATGTCCGATATCAATGTCAGATATATTAAATTATAAAAAGAGCGATTTCGGGGGGGGGGGGGGGGTTCGGTCGAACCCATCGAGACACACACACCCCCCCCCCCCACCCCAATGTACGCCCATGAGTTTGACTTTCATGATTATTTACCCTGTTTTTCCACCACAGTTTTGGCTTTTATAGGAGGTACGAACATTGTTGGGCCCGGTGATGGACGTATGTCCTTTAGCAATATTCTCAATGTTATTCAAAATAATTAGCTAAACTTACTCGCATATTAGTAGACTTCCTTAAAATAATTTGAGTTACCATGGTTACTAAGTGTGTATATAAAAGAATCAGTTGCATCGCTAGACCGTTAGGTTGGACGTAAGTCAACCGGTAGCCTATCAACAAGTCCGTGACCGCGGATCTAGAATGTTTTCATATGGGAGGATGTTTGTGTAACATCAACGTAATGCAGTTCGATGGCGTTAAAGGACTGCTAGCCTGATGCAATGTCTCATCCCACCCCCGAATATAACGTTTTGTAACCTTATGACCACTTCTAAAATTATTTTGATATATTCCATTTCAAAATTGTGGAAGCGGTCTGTTGAATAATTGAATACGCATGTATACGAAGACGCATAAATAGAATCTACTCAACCTGCAATCGTAGGCGCAAATTCCATTTGTCCGTTCGTATGCTTAAATGTATACTTAATCCGCCATGCGAATCCGTAACACTCACTTTTTATGCAAGTATGTCAAGAAGTTTCCATTTATTCATCTCCGCACGCGTGTGCATTATTAATAGGGAGGTTTGTATACAAGTGCAAGCTTATGACTTGTAACATGTAAAACTTACAAGTTACGGGTTACAGGTATTGAGGTTGCGTTTAGTTACACGTAGGTTTGGATTAATCTTGTAAGTTGATTATGAATTATGGGAAATGTAACGACATATAATAACTTGTTTGCTTGGTTAAATTTATTCAATAAGGTGTATGAAGACGTTCAGAGTAAAACCGCTTCAGCAAACATGCTTTGGGTTGATTGATGGTGGTACCCTTAGGCCTTGCTCACGACCTGGACAACACCAGTCATATTTTTTTAGTGATCACAATCGTTATGGCATCGAATTTGAGGGCGTCACGGCACCAAATGGTTAGTTCATAACTCTTCATGGTCCATTTGAGGGTAAGCGTCACGATATCACTCTGCTGCTGGGGAGTGGGTTATTGGCACAACTCGGTCAGCATTTAGCACGATTAAACCTTGCACTCTATGGCGATGCAGCGTACCAACTGAATCCGCGTTTGCTGTCACCTTTCAAGGGAAATAACGGTTTTGCAACAAGAATTTAACACGCCCATGTCTGCATTGCGCCAATGTGTTGAACAGAGTTTGGCAACGTTCACTGGCCTCGGTGGCGAAGTGGTTACGCCATCGGACTACAGGCTGGTAGGTACAGGGTTCATAGCCCGGTATCGGCTCCTACTCAAAGCGAGTTCTTAAAAGGGACAGTCGACTCAAACAATAGCCTTATATGTTGGAACGATGCATACCCGGACCACAAATACGTACTGACACTTTAACAAATGTAAAACGCGTAATTTTAGAGTTAATAAAGGAACATGATTATTCCTGTTAACTGGGGGCAGCCATTTTGTTTCACTTTTGTGGCGTCCGGTGCTATAGCTTGAGGCGAAGTGACGTCAGCTCCGTCCAACTACTGTATGCACAGTGTAAACAAACGTTCTAATTTACGACAAGGCGCTTCGCTTTCATCAACCTGACTTGTAAAACAGCATAAATGACTTGATACTATAATAAACTATTTAACTAAATATATTTCAAATTGCATCAATAGAACGAAATGGAATTATAGTATTTTTCTCTCTTAAAAAATCCAAAGAAAAAAAAAAGAGTATATTATTAGGCCTATTGGTAGAGTGTGTTGAAGCAAAACCAACCACTCACGATACCCAAATGATAATGTTCTTTTCTTTGAGACTACGTAATTGGTCAGTTTTGTGATTTTAGATGGGAAAATCTACTTAATCAAGGGTTTTACAGAATTATTTACAGTAAGAAAGCAAGACGGATGATAATGTCCAGTACGATTTTAGGGGTGTCCGCGCGGTAAGAACACAATACCCTGTAATCTTAAGAAAAGAGGCACGTATTTTTAGTGTGTCTAAACACATTGACTGGGGACCGTCTAAATATACACCTGCCAATCAGGTACCACAGGTACAGGCCACAGGAAAAAAAAACCCTAAGAAAACACTCCAATTCTTATTTTAGTACGTGGGTTAATTTATGGACACAACATAATACAGTTATTTCGACACTGACGATGGTAGTTTATTTTGTATTGAAAAATAATATTTACTTATTGCCGACTTATTGGGATGGGTATTATTACAGAACACTGCGGTGCATCCGCAAAAATCAGGTACATTTTCCTTCAGTTGTAAGCGGAGCGGATAATTTTGTCATGCTCATATACCACTAAAGTTTCGAGCATGTCTGTCCCAGGACCTGTCTCTGGATAGCCAGAGACCGGATCCGGGACAGACTAATTCCTGACGTGACACGTTAAGTATTACGTAACCACTGACTCACTTACTTACACTTAATACATTTCGGATTTGACAAATATTAATGAAGTGATAATTAGTTAAAAGTTAAGAAAAACCCCTAAAAAAAAACCCAAACCAAAAGCAAAATGAACATGCCATGAATTGCATTTCCAGTTTCAGTCAAAACTGCCAAATTTTCAATTTATTAATAAATTTCTTTATAATATATTTTATTTCACTTATTTTGGTTTTGTCATTTCGATGAGAAATTTTGTTAACTGATCATCTCTTTGCATCCTCCTTTCTCTTTTGACCTTTTCCAGTTCAAATCGTTCCTGTTCGAATATAAGCCTCTCTCTCTGCAGGCTTTAGCACCTCCCTTTTGAGTTCAGCATCCGCCCCGTTTCTTAACTTAAACTGGGTCATCCAGTACATGCACCCTCTTCTTTGAATTAGGCGTCTCTTTTTTCAACAGCTGTATCTCCTGCAACATAGCAAATTTAAACATACAAAAGCCATAATAATGAGTTATAAATGAATGTCATTCAATATATTTGTTTAATTAGACCTCTGCACAATTTAAAGTTGGGTTATTTAGTGTTTAGCATGGATATTTTGGTACTTGTTTACATGGGCGTACGACCCGGGGGGGGGGGGGGGGGGGGCAAAACAGTGGGGGAAATTCGGGCAGTTTTTATCTGGGTAAAATTTCGGGCAAATCAACCCCTCCAGCCCCCCTAAATCAAAGAGTCCCCATACGCCCATGCTTGTTTAGAATAAGCTGCTTCCATACAGGCTACTCATACTGAATAGCAGTTATCTTTCAGTACAGGACTGTACATTTGGTGTAGAATAGTGGAAATACATTGTGAAAAGGTCTTATTAAATGCGAGTTCATATTGTTCATATTATGGTCCCCCAGTTTCAGACGTCTATGAATTTAAATGCATTGTATTAATCTGGATATTACGAGCCCCTTCGCTGTTGTTGTTGTTTGTTTTGCTGTGTGTTTTTTTTTTTTTTTTTTTGGGGGGGGGGTGGGGTCAGGAGAAAGGTGCACCTCCAGCACCCTTCCGTTACATCCGCACCTGCCTTCTGTGTTAACTTAAAAGTTCCACTTTCTAGTACCGATATTCGAAATGTATTATACCTAACATACAGATAATAGTGTATGTATTCATTGGCTGCTGCGTATTGACCCGGTATCTTGACCTTTGACCCGAATGTCCATTCAATGATAGGAAGATTTTACAATTAATAGTGATTTGTGTTCAAATATGGTAAAACGTCGCGTATCATGGAGGAACTAACAATTCTCATACACTAAATTATGAAGCAGGACGATGTATTTCAATAACAACCCCGGAGACATTATGGATGCCCGCAATATTGCAGTGGACTACGTTCAATATCGACTGCGAAAGCACGGCTATATGTGGCAAAATGGACCAGCAATGGAAGGTGTTTCATCCGAAATTTTTCAGACTATGAGAAGCTTGTGTGATGAATTCGAGGAAAGATACCACAGCCAGTTTGACGAAATGTGTGAACAGCTAGATATTACACCAAATACAGCCTATCCGACTTTCCACGCAGTTGCAAACGAGTTGTTCGGAAACGGAATTAACTGGGGGAGGATTGTTGCATTGTTTACATTCGGGGGATCGCTTGCTGTGAAATGCAATGAAAAACAAATTCCTTTACTGGTTGACAATATTGTGGACTGGATGTCAACGTACGTTAAAAACAACTTAAATCAATGGATTGCCAGTCAAAATGGTTGGGTAGGTATTTTATTCAATAATGTGAAACTTAAAAAAGAAAGAAAAAAGAATTATATATATATATATATATATATATATATATATATATATATATATATTTGCTATGTCACAGGGGGATCATGCATATTCAGCAAAAGGGTGGGACAGTTTGAGTACTATCAAGTGAATAATTTTCTATGTCCCTTCTGTCTACCCATAATCAATATCAAGGTTGATATCATGTGACATTCAATCACATGATACATCTATGCACACACCCGCACACATTTGGGTATGGCACCATACCTGTTTTACCCTCTGGCAGAAACCCTGACATATATATATAGAACACTTCTTTTGTTTTTGCTAGATATTATTTTTATGAAGCAAGTGAACTTCCCATGTTAGTATCTGACCAAATGAAAGTAAAAATTTTATCTAGCAAAAATGAGTGTGATATTTTATTTATTACTCAGCATCAAATAATGCAAAATATGACAGTTACTTCCAATATTACTTAACGAGACATATAAATGCACACAGCTTAGACCAGGTTTGATGATGTTAATTACTAAAATGATGTCATTTAGCAACTAATATGCACCACCAGGTGCATACAAAAGTTGATTGACACACCCAGACGTTTACTAGGTGGGTAATAAACATATCTATACATACACATATACTGATATACCAGGGAACACTTTGTTCAGTATCGTGTCGCCATTTGCTATGTTACGTATGTACACAAGTTTCATAATTTTAAAACAGTAGTAGTTGCTAATCCAAGGCTAGCTCAGGATGAGCAAAACATTTCGCCAAATTATCTGAAAAAAATGCTAAATCACAGCAATTTTCCAACAAAATACCAATTATTACATGAAATTTGTTTGCCAGATTAAAATAAAATTCGCTATTTGTTTCTAAAATTTGCATTTGGCGAGTGGTAGAGCTAGCCCTGTAATCAATTTTCATTTGACTAGAAATATTGGTAATTAAAATTTTAAAAACAAAATGTTTCCTGTATACACACACACATGCACACAAACACGCACACACACACACACACACACACACACACACACACACACACACACACACACACACACACACATACACACACACGACCTTGACATTAACAAGAAGATGAACATTTTTCAGTTAATCTTATTTTAGAAACCAAATAGAGCTCTGTAGTTTAAATTGGACCTTTCTTCTAGGTCTGGATTTTGCCTGATATACACTATGTAGAGCATGTTTTTGTACTATGTGGCCATTTCTCTACCAAAATGGTGAAGAAACTTATGGACAAAAAAGGAGAACATTTTCAAACCTATCATACTTTCTAAATCCCCATGGGATGTAATTTCCACAGATCAATAAAACAAATTACAAATAGCTATGCACATAGTGTATGACAAGGGGGTTGGAGGAGAGGGGCATCCCCCGATCAGTGCTGGAGCAAATCTTCATGTTTGGGCAAAATGATGGAGACATTTGAAGAAAATGAGCCTGAAAACTTTTCACTATGTATTTCCATCATTCCACTCACAATATTAGTTGTAATCCATGTAAAAATTGTGTAGTGATTTGTTTGAAACCCTATATAGCTGTGTTTGGTAGTAATACTAATATTAGGCCTTCAGATTTAACGGTAATGATTGTTTCCAGTACCGTGTTGGTAGCGTGTCGGTAAAATCACGGAACTGAAATTTCATTTCCCATGATTGTTATATTGAATACGACTATTCAAGAAAAATAATATTAAAAGTTTCCGATGGGTTCCCATGATCACAAGGCATGGAACCGAAAAAGTGTTTCCTATGAAATTTGAAATCCTATGGCTTTCAATATGAATAATGGTTGCTAGATCAAGATTCAGGCAAACATCGGCTTATCCACATACAAAAAATGTGGGCCAATATATATGCCCATAGCTGTATGCAAAGTTCAAAACGTGCCGAGGCATACAGACATGTACTGTTAATACTAGTAGCTTCTGAGTTGAAAACAAATATAGTCTGGACTCTAAACGTTTTATAAGCATAGGCCCAGGTATCTAAAAACTGCTAAAACAATCATTTTGTTTGTTTGTTTGTTGCTCACACAAGTCTAGTTTTGTGCAACTCATTTTTTGTTCATGCTTCAAATTTAGGACATCATTTACCTGGTGAATCATCATGGTTTAGTTTAATTCAGGGAACATTTTGTTTGAAAATTTCAATTAGTGACAGTTGGCGATCAGTTGACAATTGAGTAGCAACTACTATTTAACATTTTACAATTGTGTAGTGATCTCTGAAATTTGCATGGCAAATTGCAATGCAGTACTGAGCAAAATTTTCCCTGGTTTACACAAAAACAAAATACATTATTTGAATTTAGTTTTGCGTAACTTACGAATTTTCACTTCTCCGAGGCCTGGACTGTTTGTACAGAACAGAAGTTAATGGTGATTAGTGAGTGAGAAGAGCTTTGGTGTAGTCACGTTACACCTTTCTACTGAGCCATTCAAACTTTCATCCATCAATCCATCCATTCACCTACACACCCGTCCATCCGTCTGCCCGTCGATCCATCCACCATCTGCCCATCCATCCATCCGTCTGTCCTTCCATCCATCCATCCGTCTGTCCATCCATCTGTCCATCCATCCATCCATCCATCCATCTACATTCATACATAATTCCATACATAGTTCCATACATACACACACATTAACTTCATTCTTTCATTTGTTTTTTTTGCCATGCATGACCCACTCACACCTTGAAACTGCATTGTCATGGATGCACAAGCTTGTTGATGTCACATACAAATGTTAATAATATAAATAGAAGTGTATTTATTAAGTGTAGTGTGGGAAGTTCATATGATAACTTTTATATGAACACTTATCTCTACAAATCCACTCATGGGTGCAGACATGGTTCACTGAATAACAATAACATTCTATATTATAGTAATGTATGTACCAGTACTTCCAATATGAGTGAAAATATATAGGAAATAGTACCTCAGTGAATTGGTAGTTGACAAACTAATAGTATCATTTTAAAACTGATAATTTTCCCCAACCTGTCATGCCTTCCAGTGATTTGTTTTATGGTTAGATAAATAGAGATTGTTAGTATGGGACTCTGTTGTATTATAGGGTGGGACGTAGCCCAGTGGTAGAGTGCTCGCTTGATGCATGGTCAGTTTAGGATCGATTCCCATCTCTGGGAAAGTGCATATATACAAGCATTAGGAAAAATGTAGTGTGTCAGAATTAACAAATGTTTGACATCCAATAGCCAGTGATTGATTAATCAATGGTGTTGTTAAACAAAACAAACATTTAGTCTTATTCAACGTACTGTGCAATTACAACAAAAATGCTATATAACCTGAGTCATCTGTTCCACTGCAGAATTGTCTTCCCTTGCCAGATGTATATCCATAATGTGTGGGTAGACCATCACTCTTCGTTCTCAATTCTACAGTCAGCTATTGTGATTCGTAAAATGTTTTGCTCAGATAAATTTAGTTTTTTAGCATGAAGTAAATTAATTGTAATGATTTTTTTTGCCTTTTCCCCTTGTTTGCCTTGTTATATACCAAGACATGATTTTGTTTTGAGGGTTTTTCAGTCTGACACGGCCTCTTCGGGCTCAACTGAGAGGTTGACCATGTGTGCAAAAGATTACTGTACCAAGTGTTCGCTCCGTTACGACTGCTGTGTCGGTCTACTCGAGCTTGGTCGTCCCGTCACTTGTGCAGTGATGCTGGTGGTTCAGTGGCATCAACTGGCGCTACTGTTTCACTGAAGTTCTCTAACTACAAGGGAGACTTTTCTTGTAGAGGGTACCAAGTGCCTGTTGCTTTTGTAGTGGCGCCCACACATGTTGGGTGTTGAGAGGAGTTGATGACTTCGTCCTCTGCAGTTCCCCGTCTTTCTCATCCCAAAGATGGGAGTGGTTCCAGTCTGGTGGTGCTTGGTTTGTTCGTGCATCGCCATGTCAGGCTCCATGGTTCTGGAGTTCTTACAAACACTCGACATTCTGCCCGGGACCAGGTGAAGATTTTGGGAAGATGAGGGTTACGTAGATATCCTTCGCCAAGGTTCGCAAGAGCTATTGGTTCCTGTCCACTCAGGGTCATCCTGGTGGGTTTCAGGAGCCTGTTTCAGAATTTTCTCACGTGGCTCAAGGATTTTTTGGGGGTATGTTTTTCTGATGAAGATTTACCTTCCGGTTCAGGTTGGATTCAGAGGAAGTTTCAGATGATCTGGGGCGCTGCATCCTGCTGACACTTTATCTGAAACATCTTACAATTACCAGACAGCATGCTGTTTTTGTGTAACGAGGTTCATCTGGTCTGTGCCGAAGCTAATTCAGCCGAGGTTGTAGTTTCAACCTTTCAGGGTGTTCTTTTGGAAATAGGCTGCTGGGGGTGGAGGCTCTGTGTCGGGAATTGGGCTTACGTTTCACTACATGGTTCACTTCCGGGTGAAAGGTCATTCATCACTGTCTACTATAGTTCCTAATTGTAACACATGTACATGTTCACTGTTAGTACTTGCAGAAGAATTAAAGGGACTGGTTATTTTAGATACCAGGTCCTCTGGCTGCATTTTGCCCATGAGGTTTTGAAATATTATGAAGTTACTTTTGCACACATGAGTATGAAAAAGAGCAGGTGCCCGGAGTGATCCGGTTCCTCTGCCATGCCTAAAAACACACAGTACAGTAACAGTGGACCACATAGCAAAAAACTGAGATAGAAATGTTGTCAGTTTTGTAGCAGAAATAAATAAAGGTATAAAAAACCTTTAAAATGGTATATGTCATTAGTGTCAACGAGAACCCGTTCTATTAGCAATTTGGATTTGAAGTTGGGCAATTTAACACAGGTTTCAATGGCATATAGCATATGTGTAGTAAAAACCTTACCACCATTGGGGGTGGAGGCTCTGTGTTGGGAGTTGGGCTTACCACCACTGGGGGTGGAGGCTCTGTGTCGAGAGTTGGGCTTACCACCACTGGGGGTGGAGGCTCTGTGTTGGGAGTTGGGCTTACCACCACTGGGGGGTGGGCGGAGGCTCTGTATCGAGAGTTGGGCTTACCACCACTGGGGGTGGAGGCTCTGTGTCGAGAGTTGGGCTTACCACCACTGGGGGTGGAGGCTCTGTGTTGGGAGTTGGGCTTACCACCACTGGGGGGTGGGCGGAGGCTCTGTATCGAGAGTTGGGCTTACCACCACTGGGGGTGGAGGCTCTGTGTCGAGAGTTGGGCTTACCACCACTGGGGGTGGAGGCTCTGTGTTGGGAGTTGGGCTTACCACCACTGGGGGGTGGGCGGAGGCTCTGTATCGAGAGTTGGGCTTACCACCACTGGGGGTGGAGGCTCTGTGTCAAGATTTGGGCTTACCTCCGCTGGGGGGGGGGGGGGGAGGCTCTGTGTCGGGAGTTGAGGTTATCGCTGGCCCAGGAGGCACACAAGTGTCTGTTGGAGATCGATACATTGATCGCTGGCAGTGATCATATCATTGGAGCGGTGGTCATACTAAATTCAGTAAACAGACGTAAGATCAGGAATTGCTTACGTGTAAATGAGGAATAATTTTTTTAAATTTTGTCATATTCAGATATGTAATTAATCAACTTGATACATTCTCATCACACAAAATGTTTCAAACAGAATAGTAGCAAAACTACAATAAGTTGCCAAGAAAATATGTCTCTGAGCATATATATATATATATATATATATACATGTATATATATATATTTTATGCAGACCTCCCTAGGGATCTAGAATCAGACTCACTACTAACTAGCATATTGGCTGGAACTTTTTAATTATTACATACATTATACAATTATAAAACCAATTAAGTGCAAAATTAAATTTTCCTTCCTTTTACAATTCTGGGTCATACATATACACATGTAACCCTTACACTGTCAATTTGCTACCACCGGGCTTGTCAGTGAAATTCATATTTAATCACCTCGGGATTCAAGCTAGTGCACCACGACTGGTATATCAAAGGCTGTGGTATGTGCCATCCTGTGTGTGGGATGGTGCATATGAAAGATCCCTTGCTACTAATGGAAAATTTTTGTGGGTTTCTTATAAGACAATACATCAAAATTACCAAATGTTTGACATCCAATAGCTGATGATTAATAAATCAGTGTGCTCTAGTGGTGTCGTTAAACAACACAAACTTTATATGACAAAATTGTAAATAATACATTTTGGTAGTTTGTGTCTTTTGTTAAAAATAACTAATTTGGTAGTGTGTAACTGACACTAAATCTAAAATGTTGTTTTGTTTACAGATCATAAAGTTACGTTTATTTTTAAAGTCTTTTAAAGTGTCAGTTCTATTTTGATTGTAAGAGATTGTGTGACAGGTTTGTCCAGTTATCTCTGCCCACACACATTTCCACTGACAGCATGTCCTTGTTAGCTGACTACCTATACATTACAACTTGGCTGCGTTCAGCCAGACCGAGCAGAAAAACATCCTGGAGACTGGTTTATGCCCTTGACAGTAAACCAAATGGCTATGTCAGAAACCAAATAGTTAGCGAACGTGAGTGAAATGTTTGCTGGCTGAACTAAGGGCTGCATGCTGCATATATTATTGCACTTACTTTAGTTTCAAAGCCATTGATCTTTCTCAAAACAAGGAAGTATGTTTGTATTAAGTCAGCATGGTATTTAGATGTATAAGGAAAAGTAGTTATTTATGTGTCAATGTTATGAATGTTGCTGTGACATAAACATGTCCTACTCAAACAACAAAGGTTAACTGTTGAATTGATGAAAAGCATTTTTGATTCCCAGGCTATGTGGTTATTCACAGAAGTCATGTGAGTCTTGTGAATATGACACTGTGGTTATATGTAACACTTGGGACATAGGACAGTGGTAAGTGCTCACTTGATGTGCAGTGGGTCTGGGATATACACAATCTACATCTGTGGACCCATTGGGCTACTTCTCATTCCACCCAGTGCACCATGCACAACTGGTATATCAAAGGTTGTGGTGTGAGACAGTGCATATAAAAGATCCCTTGCTACTAATCGAAAAATATAGTGGGTTCAGGCATCGAAATAAGCATTATGTCTTGCAACCCATTTACAGGTTACCACAAAATATAGTCTGGTAACCTATAGGTTACCACAACTATATGAAAGTTAGAATAATTGAATTCCTGTTACTACTACTTTTAACGTGGACATTCTGAAATTGTATCGGTGCACGTGAACATCGGTACGAGAAACGACATCCGGAAGTAGATTTATCTAGTGGGCGCTGCCGAGTTTGCTTTGCAATTGCACAGGTGCGTGGTAACATCCCGGTAACCTGAACGACCGTTCTCGACTTATTTCGATGCCTGTGGGTTTCCTCTCCAAGACTATACATGTAAAAATTACCAAATGTTTGACATCCAATAGCTGAAGATTAATAAATCAAAATGTAATGTCGTTAAACCAAACAAACTTTAACTTTCAAACTTTAATATTTTACAGACATGTTGTTTTCAGTTTTAAGGGTGAAAATAATGTTAGACATTTTATTTAATTTTTTAACCCATTTGGTCAGGTGAAGTAGATTATTGTTTTAATTATGGCATGATCACAGGTACAAAAAATGGTTCAAGTTTTTATTATGGCATAATACCCATATACATGTACTTATAATAAATTACTAACATCACCTAGGGTCATGTTGACCATCTGTCCTTTCATTTGACTCATGGTTGGAGACGGTTCTTTCATTTGACTCATGGTTGGAGACAGTTCTTTCATTTGACTCATTGTTGGAGACTTCTTTCATTTGACCCATGGTTGAAGACAGTCCTTTCATTTGACTCATGGTTGCAGACTGTTCTTTCATTTGACCCGTGGTTGGAGACAGTTCTTTCATTTGACCCATGGCTGGAGACAGTTCTTTCATTTGTCCCATGGTTGGAGACAGTTCTTTCATTTGACCCATGGTAGACAGTTCTTTCATTTGACCTGTGGTTGGAGACAGTTCTTTCATTTGACTCATGGCTGGACACAGTTCTTTCATTTGACCCATGGTTGGAGAGTTCTTTCATTTGACCCATGGTTGGAGAATTCTTTCATTTGACCCATGGTTGGAGACGGTTGTTTCATTTGACCCATGGTTGGAGACAGTTCTTTCGTTTGTCCCATGGTTGGAGACAGTTCTTTCGTTTGTCCCATGGTTGGAGACAGTTCTTTCATTTGACCCATGGTTGGAGAGTTCTTTCATTTGACCCATGGTTGGAGAGTTCTTTCATTTGACCCATGGTTGGAGACGGTTCTTTCATTTGACCCGTGGTTGGAGACAGTTCTTTCATTAGACTCGTGGTTGGAGACAGTTCTTTCATGTGACCCGTGGTTGGAGACAGTTCTTTCATTTGACCTGTGATTGGAGACAGTTCTTTCATTTGACCCATGGTTGGAGACAGTTCTTTCATGTGACCCATGGTTGGAGACAGTTCTTTCATTTGACCCGTGGTTAGAGACAGTTCATTCATTAGACCCATGGTTGGAGACAGTTCTTTGTGACAGGGATTCTGTGAATAATAATAATTAAAAACAAAAATAATAAAAAAGTTTTAAAGACAGACTCAATCACTGTTTCAATGTGCAGGCTCATATATCTTTATAGCTAATTGTTAAACATTCATGTACATGTATGTGGATCCATTGAACTGATTAGGTTTTTCTCATTCCAACCAGTGCACCACAATTAGTCAAAGGCTGTGGTATGTGTTTTCCTGTCTGTGGGGAAAATGCATATAAAAGATCCCTTGCTGCATTAATAAAAATGTAGCGGGTTTCCTCTGATGACTTCGAGTCAGAATTATTCAATGTTTGCCATCCAATAGCCAATGATTAATTAATCAATGTGTTCTAGTGGTGTCATTAAACAAAACAAACTTATATATATACCATATATAGTATACCATACACCAACACCAGTATGAGTACTATAACTTATTATTACAAGCTTAAATGAACATGTACCAGACTACATATATACAGAATAACCTTTGGTTCTAATAATAAACATCTATTGTTTCCAGTATTCCCTCAGCCCCCTCCCACCACTGATTAACACTGAAGAGACACTGGTGTGACAAATCCTCGTAATGAGCAGTGAATCCTGGTGATGAAGTCTAGCTGTTCTGTTCCATGTAGATCTATGATTGACTTGTGACAGGCAAGTGCTAGCAACCACACACCTGCCTGGTGTTCAGCCAGACCCAGCAGAAAAACACCCGCTAGACTGGTGTGTGTGCTTCATGTTAAACCAAATAGCCATGTCCTGAACCAATTAAATAGTTTGCGAACATTAACGAAACCATGTGCAATAACCATGCATACCGCGAGTACGTTTATATGGTAACTGACCTACTTCACATTGCATGCAATATGGAAGTTTACCTCACTGAGAGCTGGGGTTTAAAAATGTGCGGTTATACAGATTTATTGCACACTTTGTCAATGGGAAAACAACCTAAGCATGGTACAAGTGTGTCTTAATGGACATGGGACAACATGCTTGAACATTTAATGTTAAACAGCAAAATGACACTTGCAACTTTGATAGTGCCCCTTTAAATCTAGGCATGCAGTACTAGTTATATAGCTAGCCAGAACAGCTAATTATTAAATGAAGTTGTAATATTTTAATTTAAAACGAAAACAATTTAACTGCATATTCTCTAATGATCAAAAATGAAAATAATAAAACTATCCCTGGACTTCTATTTTTCTACATAATTTTAGTGAATTTAAAATTTTGTATAAATTGTAGTTTTTTTGGAGGTGGGGGGCATGTCATGTCTTACTTTCATTTTAATAACAGAAATTAGGACACCAAGGCAAGTTGGATGAGCACCAAGGCAAACTTTTCCTTCAATAGAGAGTCGCGAAAGTAACTTACTTTCTATGAAGTTTTCTGAGACAAAAATAATAGCACTTTGGCTCTAACCTGTGCAATTTGTTGGATACGGATGTCATTCATTATATTAGCAATGATAATTTTACTATTTTACATATATAGCATGCAATGACAAACCAGGTAGGGCATGATAGAATTTTTCTTGCTGTTGGTAACATTCAATTTTCTAGGCACAATGGCAAGTAAGGATGGCAACCATGGCATTTGCCATCATTGCCAATGGTAAAACTCAAATACTGATAATCAGATCTAAAAAATAGCATTCTCTCTGTTGTCCTAAAAAGAGATACGTTATTAATCATCAACTATTGGATGTCAAACATTTGGTAATTTTAAGTTATAATGTAGTAGCAAGGAATCTTTTGCATGCACCATCCCATAGACAGGATAGCACATACATGTACAATGGCCTTTGATATACCAGTCATAGTGCACTGGCTGGAGTGAGAAATAGCCAAATGAGCCCACCGACGGGAGTAGGTCCCAGACTGACCGTGCATCAAGCAGGCACTTTACCACTGGGCTACATCCCACCCACCCCGCCCCCTGTTGTCCAAGTAAATCTTTATTAGGAATGTCTGAATTTTACAGCTTTAGGTAGCTCATCAGGCAGCCATTAATTGTAGTAAAATGTGTATCTCTCCATAAGAAATGTGACATGCAGTGTAAAGATCTGTAAGTAATAGATACAACCAGTTGTGTCCAACCAATGTAATAGTTTTGAGTAAAGGCAGATGTACAATATATAATACATGTTTAAAATATTTTAATATCACAAAATACAGTCATTTTTGGCTGTTACATGCATTTATATATCCTGCTAGCATTGTCCACACAATTCTGATAGTTGAGATACAGTTTTACGGTATTCAAGAAACAAATTTACAGACCAGAGAAAAAAGGTTTTCTATAATCCTCATAAAATTTTTCTTCATTCAATAGTTTCTTCTTTTTAAAAATGTTTCTATTCTTACTCGTACATTTTTTTCATGGATATAAAAATTGTCTTTACCAAATTATTATTATTATTATTATTTCAATATATTACTTCATTACTATTTATTATTTATATTATTATACATGTTATTAAATATCGAGAGTCACCATAAAATGGTAGCTAGCTTTATATTTCCAGGCAACAAATGATAGACTGAATCGTAAAAGTATGGTTTTTAGCTGTATGTGGCATATTGATTTCAACGTTTATAATTGCTCTGACATTTTAAAAGATTTGGAAAGCAGTTTTATGATAGCTGGCCATTGTTTTTTTGTTATAGATCCAGCAAAAGCTTTTAACCATTTTAATGAACATACCCTATATAGGTACACAAATATTCTCGGGATAGATTTCTATTTTCATTCTTTGTTGTTGATACATGAAAATTTATTTCATTTAAAAGAATTGAACCTTTATTTAGTTTGTCATTATGCAAGCTTAAAAGAATATTATCTTTAAAAATTGAGTAGGATGAACTGTAAAAAACCGTTTTGTTTACATTCCTATTTCTATTTTTAAAGTTTATATTTGTAAACAGTAGAAACTACCTTTCTGGAATTGCCATATGTATAATATATTTTACACACGACATCATCCTTCTAGTGACTTCATTTATCATCAAGTTTTCATGAAACGTCACATATAGGAATACAGTGTTTCTGCCAGAAAGAAATTTTTGGGTATGGCGCTATGTTATTGAATGCAACCACAGTCAACAAGGGCTATGGGGGGCCTCCTCCACAAAGAAAATGGGTTACATTTAGGGTTAAGCTTAAGAAAATCATACAATAATGATAAGAGTCATTAATTTTGTAAAAATGTTAACTTAAAAAAGTAAAAATTTGGGTATGGCGCCATACCTATTTTACCCTCTGGCAGAAACCCTGGAATAGGATACTATCTCGAACACCTTGTGTTTTGCCTCCGTGTCAAAGATCAAGGTCACTTACTGAAAATAGAAATCCGATGTCAGGGAACATTTTGTTTTCAAAATCCTGATTTGCAATATTTCTAGTTAATTGATAATTGATTAGCAACTACTGTTTAATGTTTTAAAATTATGTAGCGATCTATTAAACTCGCGAATCATGACGCGATACTGAATGAAATGTTCCCTGGATGTCACTGCTCTTGTGGTTTTATTTCTCATTCGATTTTCATAAAACTTCACACATAAGAATAGGATCATGATATCTTGAATGAATTCATGTTTAACCTCTGTATCAAAGGTCAGGGTCATTGTTGCTCAAAATAGAAATTGTGAAATCATTGCTTCCGTGACATCATTTCTCAACCAGTTTGTATGAAACTTCAGGTATAGAAATAGGATCATGAAGTCTTGAATGCACTTGCATTTTGCTTTTGTGTCAAAGGTTAAGGTCACTGTTACTAAAATAGAAATTAAAAGGTCAATAATTTAATTACTTAATTTCTCATCTGTTTTTACATGCAGATAAGCAGCAATGTTTTTCTTGTTATTATTGACAGAGACATAACCTAATGTATATATATCATTAAAATATAAACATTAAATTCAATATATGGTGAGATATTTTTGTTTGTTTTGGTTTAATATATACTGTAATATTATAACCTTTTTGACGTGGTATATATTTTGAAGCGGAGCAGCCAGATAACTTCTGAATGACCAGTATTCAAGAAAAACAACTCCAAACAACTGGAAACGATGTGTGGTGGTCCATAAATTCCATATTAATAATACACGTCAAAAATAAAACCATTAAAATAAATTTTAGCCCTATCGTCACATGTATATGCCCAGTACAAACATAGTCACTATTTCTACATTAATAGGGTGGGGTAACTTTGACAGCCATTTTGCTTTCTTTCTTTTTTGATTATTATTACTATTATTCAAAGCAATGTCCACTATACATTTCATGTTGAATAGATATTATTTTAAGATGTAATATGTACTTGAACATCATTTAATCCTGACCCAATATAATCATATGCAGTGCATGTAAAATAAGGACGGGACTCATTTGGACGTCTATAGAAATAGATTGATGTAGGGGTGGTATAATTCCCTTGTGTTTATTTCACTAGTAGCTGACGACAATGTCTCGTGCAGGAGATGAGTAAAATTCATTGTAAAAATTTGGAGATACAGGGATGTTTATGTACATGTATGTTAAAAAAAGTGACTAATAGAAAATAGTACTTTCATTACATGGTACATGCATTTTTAATTGTTTTTATTTACTACAAACTGGCAAATTGCAAACATTGCTTTATTTTTATCACCAAAAAATACTTCCATCAACAAAAACTTCATTTGACATCATAGCTTTTCTTTAATGACGCACAATTTCTATTTAAAGATAGCACATCAAAATACATACCACAATATATACTGAGACTACATGTGTAGGAATAGAACAGCCGGTAATGAAACAGCGAGACTTGCAGCCTTTCTAATTCTTTTTATAATATAGCACTTACAATATACTAGTATTCACAAGAATTTTTTTTTTTATACGACCAACATATCCCTTTTTTATATGCCCGTCTTTGGCGTGTCATATTATGGTATGGTGATGTTTGTCCGTTTGTCTGCCCATCCTCATACAGGAAAAACAAATTTCAGTATTGCGTCGCGAATGATCGCTATGCAAGATTCAAAGATTGCGACACAATTCTAAACATATCGCGTAATTTCGTGATCCATATTTTTGACATTATTAAATTTTGAATGTCGTCCTTAACAACCAAGAACATGTTAAATATATCTGGGAATAGATATCCCCATACTGCTAAGTCCCATTTTCTAAGTTCTGCCCGGCATCTTTTCTTTCTTGCTAAGTTCCTCGTTTGATTAGGACCACCACTTACAGTTGTCATACAGCTGTTCAGATAACCACCCGCCGTTAAACATAATGAAGTAATGGCTGTTGGTAACTGGCTAGGGGTGACTATTATTGTCAGTTTTTAAAATACTTTTGTGATAGTATTGCAATATAAGTATTGTGAATTCTTAAATAGCTTGATAACAGTAATATGAATAGATATTTTGCAAACCTATTTACCTCAAGTCTTTCAATATGTATATATACACGTACATGTATGTATGTATTGCAGGGGTTCAAAAAATTTCAAAAATATTACTTGCCACAGGGCAAGTACCAATCAGATATTCACTTGCCCCGTATATTTTTCCACTTGCTCATACTTCTTAAGGTAACCAATTGTGTGACTTCTATTTAATTTAATACAATGCTTAATAATGTAATAATATTGAAAATAATTGGTTTGATTGCACAAATAAAGAATTTTGCCAATAGGTTACAACACTTACGGAGGAAGTGCTAAATGTATATGTCTGTCCAGTAGTATCCACTGTCTTCTCCATTTGTTTATTTAAACTTTATTTTTTAAATAGTGCCCATTTGTTGATTTAAACTTTGTTATTTGTTTGGTAGTGTCCACTTGTTCATCTCAATATAATTATTGTGTCCATGTACATGTATGTATTAGTGGCCGTGGATGTGGCGAGAATCCTTTCCACTTGTGAACCATTCTTTTATGGCTGGCATTGGTTGAAAAATGTTTATGGATTTTGGCCCATTTGTCATTATTGTGAGTATATTATTTAATGTTCCCAAAACACTTCTCTGGGATGTTTTTACCCTGTTCATAGCTGAGAAAAGTCTCTCGCAAATAGCCGTGGCTGGGCTCAGAGTAAACATGAGCTCTGTTAATGTTTTTAAATAGTGCATGATTGGTAAATAACAGAAGGGGAGGGGGTGTACATCCATTGCAGCCATGCATTTTTAATTTATTGAGCATAATTTATTTGTTAAAATTAATTAATAAAGCAGAAAAAAATAATACATTCATGTATGCTTAGAGGGCATCGCACCATCATGATTATGGCGTAGGGCTAATAAAATCTAATCTAGCTGTCACGAATTATGACATAGGGCTAATGAAATCTAACTTCCCCTTACCCGTTCATTTTACGCAGACGTGGATGTACATTTGCAAAGTACTGAAAAACATTAAGTATGTTCTGCTACAAGGTTTATGATATCTAAACTAAAATATCTTGCAACATTTATAAGAATACAGTTCATAATATTTATGCTTTGTTCAAGTGAACTAGGAAATCATAAACGTGCTTTACGACCCTGTTCATTTGCAAAGAGTAGATTTCAGAGTCCATTGCGTTAACATCTAATATAATTTGAATATAACAATTTTTGCAAGGATTAAACATTTTGATTGCATTCACAAGGCATGTATATTTTATGTTTATTTAAAATACACCTGCGAAGTCACAGTATTATCTCAACGCTCCATTATTTTTCAGTAATGGAGAGATGAAACCCTACTTAATTAACCCACCAAAATCATTGGTGTTAATTTCTATACTAACATATATTCACATAAAATTATTACTCAGTGGTGTATTTTAAGTAGGAATGGAGAGTTACTCGGACATTCCCCTATACATAAGCTGTAAAGCATATTGGATGCTATTTCCAAGTTTGAAGATCATCGAACCGATTACTTGTACGAATTCAGTCAAATGTTCAGTGGCGGAAATTACCGATCTTAGTCGATAGTAAAAGGGGAATAACTCTAAAGTTGTTATTGAACTTTTCAACACATTGTTTTCTGTTTTTGGTGTTAACGTATTGGCAAGAGTTCCGATCATTCCAGCATTTACGGTTAGTGTTAGTTCTCCTTAGAACTATGTAAATGCTCGAATGATTGGAACTCTCTCCAAAGGTTTTATCGAGATTTGTAACAAAATAAAAAAAACCCAAACAAACAAGTTTTAGGTGTAAAATAGTCACTTGTCATCAGGCATATGCAGTTAACATAATTACTTTCCCGGCATGAAAATTCCACTTGGCATGGGCGTCAGGAGATGGGATTTTTGAACCCCTGGTATTGATATGTGAATATCTCTATATTGTATATATGTATGTCATGGTTGACTATTACATACATAGATATTAACGCACTGGCGCAGGAGATACTTAAATCCTTTATGACTTCACAAATTGTCCCATGCCATTACTGGGACTCGAACCTGTCGCACCAAATCGCCCGCAACTTGCAGACTTGCCACGGTATATTCTGAGCTATCAAGACATCCATAAAAAGGATGCTCTTTAACTCAACCATATGCATGGGGTCTAGAAGCTACGCAGTCGATCCCACTTATGTGTATTACACAGTGGGCAGACCTGGCACTGGCTAGTGTATATTGATGTATGAATATCTATATACAATTTATACATGTAGTGTATGTATGTCGAGGTTGACTATTATATACATAGATATTAACACATTGGCGCAAGGGATAATGAAATCCTTTATAGCTTCACAAATTGTCCCATGCCATTGCTGGGACTCGAACCTGTGGCACCGAATCGCCTGCAACTTGCAGACTTGCCATGATATGTTCTGAGCTATGGTGTGTAACTTTGTGTGTATGTACGTACGTATGTTTGTGTTTGTATGTACATTGTTTGTACAGTGCAATGTGTTGGAAGTTTGAAATGACCCCTTAATTAATCATTTATGGTTTTTAATTTTTGAGGAAAAGTTAAAAAAAAAGGAGAAAAGTTGGTAATCATCTCCAAATGAGAGGTTGGGGTCAGTATGGTACAGGTGCCAAAAAAATAAAAATAAAATAATAATAATAATAACAATCGTGTCCCAAAACCTCAACATATTAATTAAATATAATAGGCCCAAATTAGATATTCACTACTTCAACTTTAATTGGATAGTTCTGAAATATGGTACTTTGATTCTCTGGGGCAGTCTTCACAAAGTAATAAAAAGATATTTTGGAAATTTTGAATTTGTGTTTTTTTTTTATTAACTTTTAAAATTGAAATAGAAATTTAACTTTGAAAATTTTAAAGTCTATCTTCTTCTAAAGATTTGATTGGATAGTTCTGAAATCAAGTATAATGATTCTTTGGGGCAGTCTTCACAAATTAAAAAAGTTAACATTTAAAGTTTTCCAAGTCTATTTTCTCCTAAAGTTTTACATTTTAAAAGACAAATAAAAATTTAACTTTTAAAATTTGAAAGTCTATCTTCTTGTAGAGTTTTAATTGGATAGTTCTGAAACTTGGTACTACAAGATAACATAAATACAGTAGTTCTATAATTTGTCAAAATGTTGACTTTGGGACCCACATTGTTCATGTACAGTCAGACCTCGTTACAATGACCGTCGTTACTACGACATTTACACCATCCGACCACAAATTGTTGGGAACGAACGTACACCAATATTAATCTGTTCACCGGAATTCACACCTTCCAACACCGACGGAGCAAATTAGGAACAAATGTGCACCTAATGTCTAAACATACCTCTTTACAACATTACATAATCATAGATGACGTAGTACGTTGGCAGTACACACAGCCATTTGGCATCCATGATCTCGTGTCGCGAGCCGACAGTCACATGATATTTCAGTTACCAATGTCGGCTAACTCTATAGATGTGTATTACTTTTGAACATAAGTCTTTTGTCGTTCAATTAAAGGATTAACTTCAAACAATCAAGTCTACTAGTTTTATGACATTTTGACAAAGTAGGTGCCAATCGATTAGATTGACTGTGAATGCACTTTGATAAATAATAATATAGTTAGTACTTAATGATGGTCTGTGATCCATCCCCGTCGGTGGAACCATTGGGCTATTTCTCATTCCAACCAGTGCACCACAACTGGTATATTAAATGCTTTGGTATGTGTTATCCTGTCTGTAGGATGGTGCATGTAAATGATCACTTGCTACTATTGACACCCAATAGCCGATGATTAATAAATCGATATAAGGACAATTTCGATATAACGACAAAGTGACCCAGGGACGAACGTGGTCGTTGTAATGAGGCCTGGCTGTATATCACTGATTATTTAAGATTTTATATAACTTGTCTTCCCTGAATGGGTAAACTACATGGGCAGTGTTAAAAATCAAAATAGAACTAATCAGAATTCCAAACAAGCAACGCATTCAGCTCGGACTGGATTCCAGCACTTTTCCACCTGGAGGTGGCATTTGCAGAATCAAAAATGGCGTATATTAGTGTATGCATGTGCAAACGCAGCACTGTACACAATTTATGCAATGCCTAAAAACAACGATGGAGCTATTTTCTACAACCACATAGGTCTTCGTTCCAATTTTGCTCGATTGGTGGAATTGTAATAATAGTTCCCAACGAATTCCGATTACCCAATCGGGCACTCTCAATGAAAATATATATTGGTTTGGCTGCATATTATACATACCAAGAACCAGTCAATTGAATTATTATTAAAACTAACTTTTTGGTTGTTTTACAAATATTACATTTTGGACATTTCTAAATAATTCGGTGTAATGAATGCATGAAATTTTTGTCATCAGGTGGGCAACTCACAATGATTTGACTTGCCCGACATTGTTTTTACTCACCTGAGTGACCGGGCAACCATAAAATGCACATTCTGCCTTACTTAAGTCACTACGTTTGTTTACACTATGCATACAGGAGTAGTCGACAGGAGCTGATGTTACTTCCCTTCTAAGCTAGAGTACCGCATACTTGATAAAAAATAAAATAAAAATGGCTGTCCCCAGTTAGCAGGAACAATCATGTTTGTTTTTTTATTAATTCCATAATTATGTTTTTTCATTTCTTAAACTGTCAGTATATGATGGTGGTCCGGGTATGCATCTTTTCTACACATAAGGCTCATATTTGACCTTAATGTCCCTTTTAACAAACATTAAAAAAAAAAATGGTCTACTTCCAGAAATACTATAAGACATGAATAGTCTTATATGTAAAAGTCGTCAGATGGTATATCAAAGTTATTAATTTGAAATATTACATCTTGGGTTTGTGCCTGTAGGGAGAGGTGGAGTTATATCTAGAGAAATTGTATTTAAACTAATTTCTTCACAACTACTAGTTGACCATTTGCAACTAAATTTGGTGGGAAGCTTCCTCGACTCATTGAGAAACAAAAACATGAATTTGGTCATTTTGATCCCTCAGGATAGTGGCACTCCAAGAGTATTCAAGGTTGACCCAGGTCAACACTTTACTCAGGTGACCATGTTACTTTGTAACGGTGAAACAAACAAACATAAGTTGTATACCATCTTTTTAAATATGACTGTTTATTGTTCAAGGCTGGCCATCCTGAACAAGTGAAAGTATGTGTAATCGATATGCAGTGCACATTTTGTGGTGACAGAATTGAATTGGCTTGGATCAGTGAATTGAGATGAAATATTAAAAGGTGGGAGTGTTCGTGTAAATGTCAGTGGTGACATAGTAACCTGTTCAATGTGTACTAATTTATAAATAGTTGAAACACTGCCAACAGTGAAACCTCACCAGGAAAATATTTACAAAACACACACACATGCACA